>NC_136937.1:29462532-29480383 GCF_949987615.1 Pollachius pollachius | reverse complement strand
TGTGTGTGTGTGTGTGTGTGTGTGTGTGTGTGTGTGTGTGTGTGTGTGTGCGTGTGCGTGTGTGTGTGTGTGTTGCCCTGGCTTTGTGTTGGTTTGGCACTACTCTGTCCATCTCCTGAAGGTCATGTTGAATAGAAGACCCCTGACAAACAAAGATATCATATTCAAAGTACAGGGAGAGAGAGCGAGAGACAGCCAAAGTGATAGAGAGAGAGGGATTAGTTTTCTCTGCTGTCCTTTTTTTGTTGTTGCATTGTTGCAGGTTTTTCTGCAACACTGATGCACATCTAGCAGTAGTCAAAACCCCTCCCAGGATCCTTTGCGGTACTCAGAACACAGCGACCATGCCAAAGCATAGTATCACTGTACTGTCCAACCCCTGCCTGCTCCTTAATGACCTGTCACTGTACTGTCTAACCCCTACCTGCCCATTAACAAATCCAGGAAAGCAGGACATCCTATTCAATCAAGGGAATCGCCGGAACCTTAGGATACTATATTGCAAATTTTCTGTGTGCGATTGTGTCTTTGGTGTGGTTCAACGTATTGGCTGTACGCATTGGTTTAACATATTGGTTTAACGTATTGGTCGACCATCACCTTCACCACCGCCAGCGTCCGCCATTGTTTCTAATGTGGTGGCTGATTGGAAGACATGGCGACTCCGTTCCAGCGCTAGGTGGAGGGGTCACCTGCGTCATGAATGCCAACGGGTTTGGGGTTTTTTTGAACCCGTAGCGTTCCAGCGGAGAGCCAATCAGCCCCCGACCCTCTAGACAGTTCAGCCACCCACAGAGCGTGGGGGTTTGGATCAGGGCGCTGCCAGGAACCATATTTTCCAACAGCTGTCTTGTCTTACAACGCGTTGCCTCATCCTATCTTTTTCGAAGTTTGGGGGGGGGGAAATGGGCAATGAATTTTTTTATTTAATAAAATGTTCTTTTGCTCTTCCTCACATTGTGGAGAGGAGGAGACGGGGTCCGGCGTTGGCTTGCCGTTGGAAGGAGAATGGCAGCTCTAGTAATCTTTCACTTTGGAACCAGTTAGGCGATTAGTAGCTGCCTTTTTTGTCCCATACACATGGATGTGTACGTTCTTGTTAAAAAAAACAACTGGTTGTTAATAGTAGTGAACACGCTGCGAAGACAATGCCTAGCCGGTATTACTATTGCATTTGTCGATATTCCATTCCATTCCATTTATTAAGATGACCCTTTTGTGCGTTCAACAATAAAGACACAACCCAAAAATTTCCAGAATCATGCAGGTATCGAAATGCATCAAATAAGCAAACCGCCTCTAGTGCTACAATACAAAAAAACTAAAGTTTGCTTTTATCGACTTTCCATATTCAATTATACGTGGTCATATGTTTGCCCATGGGCTACGATTGTGCGTTTTAATTCAATGAATCAAAGGCTGGTTCCGGTTAGATTCTCCATATGCGTGGGTGGCTCTGTACTCCCATTAGGGCTTCCCAATGCAGAGTTTGCAGCCCAATGCTGTGCTGTGTTGGGGATGAAGGGATGTGATCAATCTGGTGTACGGCAAAGCAATCTGACACCGGTATGGAATTAGCCTTCGACATTTGGCCAGATCCTGACCGCCGTAGTGGTGCGGACACTTGGGTTCAAACCCACAATTGTGTGTGTGTGTGTGTGTGTGTGTGTGTGTGTGTGTGTGTGTGTGTGTGTGTGTGTGTGTGTGTGAGCTGAAGTGATTGGGCCATCTCTTTTTTATCCGAGGGCGTTTGGCCCTCTGTAAACCGTCTGTTCCTTGTAGTTGTTAAGGAGTTGGCAGTGACCACTTACTTTAACAGTGTGTGTGTGTGTGTCTGTGTGTGTGTGTGTGTGTGTCATAGAGAGAGATTCAGGGACAGATTGGGCTGTCCCCATGGTTGCTGTTGTTGTTCATTATGGTGCTTGAAGGCCATCTTGGGTATTTGGCAATATGAATATGTTGTAAAACCATTAATACACTCTCCAACGAGAGAGAGAGAGAGAGAGAGAGAGAGAGAGAGAGAGAGAGAGAGAGAGGAATATGTAAATCATCCAATGAGGTTGTAGCAGTAACGGTAAACAGATTCGTAGAGGTGCGATTGATGTACTCATTCACGGTTTGATAAAAGAAAAAAAAAACGACTGATGGTCCGGTTGGAAAACACAGCCGATGTTTGTGAGCGCTAACACGATAACATCTTTAATTACGAAGGCACCTGAGACAATGGCGTTGTGCGTTGTGGTTTTGTATCAACCACGTCTCACTTCCTCACCTTTAAAAGTGGCGATGGTTTGCCTTGGATACGTCGTCACACTTGCACGAATACGTGTTCGCTCGAAAGATGAGGTCATAGTTTGTGTAATAGTCAGGAGTGAGAGTGAGTTAAAACTTTTGAAAGGAACACTAGAACAATGAGACGGAATGGATGAACGGATAAAGAAGATAAAGGAAAAGGGCGAGGAATGAGGGGAAAGCACTTAGACATAGGTGTGGGGGGGGAGAGCGAGAGAGAGAGAGAGAGAGAGAGAGAGAGGAGAGATAATGCTGTTCACACTGTGCTGCTGAGTGCAGTAAAAGGAGAGTTTATCAAAGCATCGCAAGGAAGACAAAGAGGGAGAACAAACATAGACGCAGCTCTCTTGAAGAGAGAAAGAGAGAGAGAGGGAGAGGGAGAGAGAGTGTGTGAGGGGATAAGACATAGAGAGAAAGAAAAAGCTTCATTGGGAGAGAGACATAGCAAGGCAGTGAGAGGGGTAGAGGGAGGGAGTGCAAAAAACTCACCAAGGTTTGAATAAAGAAGATAAATATGAACACGTTCACTTTCCCTAAAAGGTTTGCGGTCCCTGGAGAGAAGTGGACGAGATACGCTCTCTCTCTCTCTCTCTCTCTCTCTCTCTTTCTCTCTCTCTCTCTCTCTCTCTCTCTCTCTCTTTTGCGCTCTCTCTATTTCTCTCTCTTTCTCTCTCTCTCCCTCTTTCTTTCTCTCTCTTTTTCTCTCTCTCTCACTCTCTCTCTCTCTCTCTCTCTCTCTCTCTGCCTTTAATTCTCTGGCTAAAACAGCTGCACAAAAACACAGACACACACACCCACACAAACACACACACTGAAAACCAACACTGAAATCCCTGGTGCCACTGGGCATTTCGGCGTGCTGTTTGAAGCCGTTGCCTTGGCGATTATGGATGCCACAGAAAGCGTTTTGGAACCTCTCTCTCACGATAAGATTCTATCTAGTGGTTGGAGAAAAAATGAAGCCTTACGCACAATGGATATCAGAGACAAGGGGATAGGAGGAAAGGGTGTGTAAACAGTTTGTGTGTGTGCGTTGTGTGTGTGCGTCTATTTTTATGTTTTTAATTCATCGGGTAAGGGTGACATTGCTCCCTCTGTGCGTCTTCGATTCCGAGAATCACAACAGCTTTTGAGATCTGGGGCTGATAATGACTTTGTAATTGGAATATGGGCTCGTCATGGTGAACATGACTAGCCCCTCTATCTCTCTCTCTGTCTCTCGCTCTCTCGCTCTCTCGCTCTCTCGCTCTCTCGCTCTCTCTCTCTCTCTGTACCCCACTCTCTCCATCTCTCAATCTCTCTTTCAGTCCAATTGCTCTCTCTCTCTCTCTCTCCCTCTCTCTCTCTCCCTCTCTCTCTCTCTCTCTCTCTCTCTCTCTCTCTCCCCCTTCTCTCTCTCTCTGGCTCTACCCTCTCTCTTGAAATTGAAATTATTTTTATATGAAGTCATACATCAACAGACGTCAATTATTTCTGAAAGGGACCAGGGATCAACCCTGTTTTTCATAGCGAAGAAAACGTTCAGAAGTTTTAAGAACATGTCGCTTTTGAGATTTTTTCATCAAGGACTCCAACATTTTTCTTTCAATCCATCCCTTCCTTCACAAACACACACACACACACACACACACACACACACACACACAGGGAGAGCGAGAGGGAGAGAATGAGAATTTGGTGATGGCCTCCCTGTCTAGACTGAATGGTCCAATATCCTTGTAGGGATCTGGAATTTGATTTTCGCTTTTCTTTTCTTTGCAAAATGCCAACACGTGGGTAGGTGGCTGTAGAAAACTCTTCCATTACCCTGCAGTGCACTAGAGATTAAGGGTGGAAGTTTAGTCAGTTAATTCAGAATATAACGTGGATCGTGGACTTATAATATTATATTATATGAAATCCTCCTATACTATGTTATACCATACTATGGTTGTTACTTTATACAATACTATACATCGCTTTGTATCAGCTGTACCCTTATGTGATTGGCCGAGCTCAGAGACACTTTTATCTATCCCAGGTCAAAGGCCATTGTGGCCATTTTGTCTCTTCTTCATTTAATCAAGTTTTGAGTTTTGTCTCTTCTTTTTGCTCCTGTAAGGCCTTGGGGAAGCTAAGCTGTACGTTTGCTATGATTGCTAACTGCTCCACTAGCAAGATTGGTTAACTAAGGTTCTCTGCGTTGTAAATGTGTGTGGATGTATTTGTTAGATTCTAAAACATTGATTCACTAAAACGTAGCTTCAGTTTCTTACAAACCGACCGTGCAGGATGTGGGTTAATCCAAAGTATTAAATTCAAACGTACTTCTACGACGTGGCCTCATTATAACATTCACGTTTAAAGCTTGTATCTTTTTGTCTATTCGTGGCACGTACGGAGATGAAAGAATAACTATTATACACTATTTATACCTAGCCTCGTCGGTGACCCAAGAATCATTTGGCGTCATCAAACACTGTTGTTTGGGCTCACATGCTCATCCCATTGCAAACCTTTTAGTGGAACGAAAAAAAAAACTTTGACCTTCTTTTTGTGGGCCCAACGGGTCTTTCAAGATATGCTGTGGATCTGCATGTATGTCCTTCTGATTGCCTGCCCAGGTAGTTACCCAAGCAGAAACAAACTAAGATATTTTTGCTCCTGAAAAAAATGTTTTGGTAGACTCGGGACTCCTCACATGGTTGGCTGGATGTGTCTTTCCTCTTGCAATTGGCTTGTTCCGCAGGCATGGATACCACCAACCAATTACAACATCCGCAGCAAAGACAGCAACCAACCGCGTTTGAAATCAGGCGTTGTAAACAAAAATGTCATGGATTTTAAAGTTTTCTTCCACTTTGGATAAACAAACTTCCCCCCCGGCCGGGAAAAAACAAAATCGACATCAACGCGTTCCCCTGCATATTTCCAAAAGCCTGTTACAACCCCAGAAAGTTGGTGAAAAACCTTTGTTCCCCCAAAAGGTTTTCAACGGGATAAACACGTGACCCGAGGGACGGTGTGTGATAATGATTCCGGTCCGGGTATTGCATATTATATATCTTTTCTATTGGATTCCTCAATGGTGCGTTGCTGTACCAGACTGAGCCATGCAGTGCTGTGTGATGCCTGGGTCCTGCTCTCATTCTGCAGGGCCAGGGGGCCTGTCTTGCAGCAGGGCTGTGGTTGTGTGATGAATTTAGAGGCTCGGCAGGGAAGACGGATGAAAATACTGAGATTAGCTGTGATTGTCCGGTTCGCCATCTCCACATCCGCCTTTACCCCACCCCTCCTCTGCTGCTCTCTCCCCTCCTATCCTCATCTCTCCTCCTCTCTCCCCTCCTCTCCACCTCTATCCCCTCCTCTCTCCCCTTCTCCCCTCCTCCTCTCTCCCCTCCTCCTCTCTCCCCTCCTCTCCTCCTCTCCATCCTCCTCTCGCCCCTCCTATCCTCATCTCTCCTCCTCTCTCCCCTCCTCTCCACCTCTCTCCCCTCCTCTCTCCCCTTCTCCCCTCCTCCTCTCTCCCCTCCTCTCCTCCTCTCCATCCTCCTCTCTCCCCTCCTATCCTCATCTCTCCTCCTCTCTCCCCTCCTATCCTCATCTCTCCTCCTCTCTCCCCTCCTCTCCACCTCTCTCCCCTCCTCTCTCCCCTTCTCCCCTCCTCCTCTCTCCCCTCCTCTCCTCCTCTCCATCCTCCTCTCGCCCCTCCTATCCTCATCTCTCCTCCTCTCTCCCCTCCTCTCTCCCCTTCTCCCCTCCTCCTCTCTCCCCTCCTCTCCTCCTCTCCATCCTCCTATCCTCATCTCTCCTCACCTCCTCTCCTCCTCTCCTCCTCTCTCTCCCCTCTCCTCTCCTCCCCTCCTCTCCTCCTCTCTCTCCCCTCTCCTCTCCTCCCCCCTCTCCTTCTCTCTCCCCTCCTCTCCTCATCTCTCCTCCCCTCCTCTCCTCCTCTCTCCCCTCCTCCTCTTTCCCCTCTTCCTCATCTATCCTCCCCTCCTCTCCACCTCTCTCCCCTCCTCTCCCCTCTTCTCCTCCTCTCCACCCTCCGCTCTCCCCTCCTCCTCTCTCCCCTCCTATCCTCCTCTCAATCCTCTCCTCCTCTCTCCCCTCCACCTCTCTCCCCTCCTCCTCTCTCCCCTCCTATCCTCCTCTCAATCCTGTCCTCCTCTCTCCCCTCCACCTCTCTCCCCTCTTCTCCTCCTCTCTCCTCTCCACCTCTCTCCCCTCCACCTCTCTCCCCTCCTCCTCTCTCCCCTCCTCTCCTCCTCTCTCCCCTCCACCTCTCTCCCCTCCTCCTCTCTCCCCTCCTCTCCTCCTCCCCCCCTCTCATCTCCACCCTCCTGCCTCCCTCTCTGCCCTCCTCTCCTCATTTCCACCCTTTTCCTGAGCCAGATGCAAGAGCACGGGCTGGTTTAATTCAGAGTCAGCTGTTATAGCCAGCCGTTTAATTAAAATGTTGCTCAGAGTCAGAATTACTTTTATTACGTCTTATTGTACAAGTAAACAGGCGTACAATATGTTGCTTGGTTCCTCAACGGCAACACAGCAGCATCAATATAGGACGAAGTAAAAATAAAATCAGTAAAAAAATAAGTTGTTGTAGTAGTGGTGGTAGTGGTACCAGCCATGGATGATTCTAGTGCGAAAATGCTCGAGAGTCATGCTCCTACTCTACATTATTAGCATGTTACCCCCCCCCCCCCCCCCCCCCAGATGTCCTCCATGCTGGGGTGTCCTCTGTGTCATCGTCCCCCCCCCCGGGGTCCTTGTCCTGGAGACGGTCACCAGGTGGCTGTGGCGCCGGTGTTACAGTGAATCTGATTGGTTATTGATTCCCGGCGTTGACCGGTCGTTGATGGGGACCCGGTGGGAACGGCTGTCGAAGCGGCACGTTGTCATTTCAAATACAGTTGCTGTTGTTGTGTGTGTGTGTGTGTGTGTGTGTGTGTGTGTGTGTGTGTGTGTGTGCGTGTGCGTGTGCGTGTGCGTGTGCGTGTGTGTGTGTGTGTGTGTGTCATTCTATGTTTTCTGCTTCCTTCTTCTTTTGTGCTAGATTATTGTCACTTGCAATGAAGAATTTCACTCACTCTTTCTCATATTCTCTCCCTTCCCTCCTCCTCCACTCTCTCTCCTCCTCCAATCTCTACATCCCTCTCCTCCTCCCCTCTCCCTCTCCTCTACCACCACTCACGCTCTCTCTCTCTTCCTGAGGGCCGTCTCACTCTCTCTTCCTCCGCCTCTTACTCTAGTATCAGCCTGCTGACATAGGGCCCTAGTAACACTGCATATGCTGCGTAGCACACTGTGCCTTCACTCTCTCTCCATCTCTGGCTCTTTCTCTCTTTTTCTATTGGCTCTCGTCCCGCCCTCCCTCTCTAAGGTAAGAAAGATCTTATTCTTCTCTCTCTCTCTCTCGCTCTCTCTGTCCATTTCTCTCTTTCTCTCTCTGTCCAGTCTTCTCTTTCTCTCTCTCCATTTCTCTTTCCTCGAATTTCTTACTTTCCATTGCTCTCTCTCCCTCTCTCTCTCTCTCTCTCTCTCTCTCTCTAAATCACTCTAAATCACTCTCTCCCCCCCTGTGTATTGCCTCGATCACCCCTCCTCGCCATTCGTCTCCTCCTCTCTCTTTCCATCTCTCTTTCCATCCATCGCTCTATCGCTCTCTCTCCCTCCCATCCACCTCTGTGTGTGTCTGACATAATGAGCCTTGAGAACGAGCCCTCTGGATGTTTCCTGTATGGGGCTGGAGGCCGACAACAGGCAGTTCCCGATCTAGGCCTCTGAACGGGCCTGATGAGTGGAGGGGGCGGTGCCAAAGTAGGGCCTACGGGATGAGTTTAAGTCAATACCGTCAAGATGGAATCACCGGGGCTTCTAAACCTTCAAGACTGACTCAATCACCCACTCACTTACTCACTCACTCACTCCGGGGAAATATTCCCATTCCTTTTTGCTGACGCCTTTTCTCAGAAGCGACCTGTATTGAATTCTGATGCATGCAACTGAGTGGGCTGTTTGAGGGTTTAGGCATATGGCCCCCGAGGATGTCTGGGGATGGTGTGCCATTGGGCTGGGAGTCAACCCCCCCCCCCCCCCCCCCCTCCACTGAACCATGCTAGCCTGAGCCTTTTCATTAACTCTGAGCCAATTGTGCCAATGGAAAGGCTCCCTGAAGAGAGATGAGTGGTTGCTTGTGTGATGAGCAAAACATCTAAACCAAGCTCTAATGCTGATGTCCTCAGCGGCAGATCGTGTCATCAGGACTTGGGCTTTTGCGGGCTTGGGTGCGCCTACGTTAGCCGTCACGTATGTTAGCATAAATCATCATGTTAGCAATCATTTTCTTTCTAAGAGGAACCATAAGTGAAACCCCCTTTCCCCCCTGGTGAATTCTGTCTTAAAACAGATATGTTCTTGTCTAGCTCAACTGGGAGGGCAGGGGAATTAACTACTACCCAGGGCTCGGAGTTCCATTCCCAGCCATGCTCACAGATGTGTGCCAGTAGGCTCTATTTTGGGACTCTGGGGATTAAAGCAGCCACCAAATGACACCAATCTTTGTGAAACCCATTCGGCTCGCTTGGGAATAAGTTGACTACTGTGTGGATGGATGGATGGATAGATAGGCTAGGTAGACGGACCGACGGTGTTTTCAGAGTTACTATGGCAACGTTAGCAGTAGGGCTGGGCGATTTGGCCAGAAAATGAAGTCAAACCTTCAAACAAAACCCGACTATCGATTTTAAGTGTTTTTTCTTCTCTTAAAAACACAGCTTCAATGACAAATATGTATGTTTTTTCAGCACTTCCAAAAATAAAAGATAAACAACGCTCTAAACCATAAATTCGAACTACAGTAAAAATTTGGTTAATCGCCCAGCTCTAGTTAGTAGTGTTACATTTATGAGGGCTCGCGCTGGGTCGGAGCCCGACTTCCAGGAGTCTGGGGACGAGTGGTCTGCTCGAAACAGGATGTGGACGAGGATCAGATGTAGAGCGCTCAGACAGGGGGGGCTCACCAGGGAAACGGGGGGGGGGGGGGAAGTAGCCCAGGAAGTAGCACAGGAGTGAGATAAGAGTGAGAGGGGTTGTGGTCCGAGAGTTACTGAATCCGTCTTGGTCCAAGTTAGCTTAACCCCGCGCCGCGGCCCCAATCAGACTTGCTACACACGTCCAAACAAACACTTCCTGACCACTGTGACTCATCCGTCCCTGAGGAGGTGGTGATAGGCTGATGCGTATCACACACTTCCCCGTTCCGCCTACGCTCTGGGGACTGCGGCTGGAGTTCCGGTACCCCTACACGCAAATACACACACACCAGGGTCTTCTGCTGTGATCGAGCAATTCACCGGGAGATAGTGATCTGTGTGTGTGTGTGTGTGTGTGTGTGTGTGTGTGTGTGAGAGAGATTGAGATACACTGCCGGGGCCGATCAATCTGTGTGTGAACATCTCTGATTAGGACTGTTTACAGAGAGGGGTACATGATGAATAAATGAGAGGGAGAGGGAGAGAGCTAGGAAAACAGCAGATTAGTATCGAGAGTCAATGGGCGAGACCAGTGAATACCTGATGGGGGGATGGAGAGAGAGAGAGAGAGTAGTCTTTTTCTGAGAACCACATTGCATTTACATTCTCTGATGTCTCTGCCTAAGGTACGTCTGCGTCACGTAGTTAAGCTGAGAGTGTGTGTGTGTGTGTGTGTGTGTGTATGTGTGTGCGGGTGCGTGTGTGCGTGCATGTGTGTGTGTTTGCGTGCACACTCCGTTGCAGAGAGTGTGCATCACTAATAGGCGTCTCTTAGTCGGACTCTAAGAGAAAGCCTCACTTAGCGATGTCTAGAACCTGGTGCAGCTCTAATGCACTCGGCACACACACACACACACACACACACTCACACACAACACAGGTTGACCAGAAAGTACATTAACCCGGTCGTGATAAAACCATTTAAAATGGAAAATATCCACATGACCGTTCTGTTCTTTGACCCCTTCAAAATGTTCCTCATACGGACAAAGTGCAAAGTTTCATTCTCCTCCTCTGCCCTTTTGTAATATTAACACTGTCACTAGTTTTTGCTGTTGTTCTAACTGCCTTCGTCGTTAGCTAGACTAGCCGCGGGTGACGAATCCTAGCTTACCCTTCCCACAGGTACGCAGGTTGTTTTTTTGAAGGCCTTGGTTGTTTCAGCGTGTGTCTTGCCTTTTTGAACGCTTGCCTGTGGCTATGCTCGACAGAGTGGGTGTATATTGATTAAAATAACAAAAGTTATTCAGCTCGGAGCCTAGGATCAACCCCTTCACAGAGCACATTTATATCTCTTTAGTCCAATGCTGTTTCGTAGCACGATACCCCCTCGTCGCTCCGCACCAAACGCCACATCTAATACCTCCTTGTACACACAACATCCCGTAAACAAGCAAGTAATCCTTGTGACCTTATCAACTCGCTAACTGACGTTATGCAAGACAAGTGCCCCCTGTGTTATTTGCCTATTCCCTCAAATCGTAATTTAAATTGTAATCGACTCTTCTTCATTTCCCTGACTGGCAAACCCAATCATAATGATTCCTGTTTTGTTTCTCGGCCCCCGGGCTGTTTAAAACTCTGGCTCACCGTATTGTGGTAGCAGAGCTGGACGGCAGAGAGCAAACAAGGCCCAACGCGCTACCATGCGCCTGCATCTTTTAAAGGAGACACGTAATACCACCAGGTGTGAGTGTGATTAGCCATTACAAGCCGTTTTGAAAATCTGCCTCTTCTGACATCACAAGTGGGCGTGTCCACCTAAATGTATGATGGATAGATGAGCTACAGTCCACTGGGTAGAAGGGATGTCACGATATCAGACATTTAGGAGTCGATACCAATACCAATGAAATTCCACGATTCTCGATACACAATTCGATACCACGGTAAAAAACAAAATAATAAATCCCATGTACTTCGACAGGCACTCATTTATTAAAATCATTTGAACATTACAAAAAAACAGTGGCACTGGCATGTAGCCTGAATAAAAATAAACCACTATTAACATTACAAAAAAAGAACAGTGGCATTTAACTTTCAAGTTATAAAGATTAAAGTATTTAAAACAAACAATACTTTGCTTGATTACAAACAGCATATTTACAACATAAATCAACTTTTTATGATGGCACAACATTTCAATTGCAGTACCTGCCGCCGAAAAATATTGAAATAATAAATAGATATATTAAAGAAAATGAAAGAGCTATTACCATTACAAAAAACAACAACACTGGCATGTAGCCTTCAAGCATTTAAAACAAACAATACTGTGCTTAAAATATAATCAGAAAAAGGAAAAGAAAAGGGGGGCTGGTTGTAGTCTTTTCGCTTGGTTCTCCTTCTCAACAGTAGGGCTAGAACGGAACAAAAAGACTACAACCAGCCCGGTCAACAAGCGATAAGTCTTCCAACCAAAATCAATGGATTTACAAAATGCCAACAAAACACGACAGAAACTGTATTTCGCTAAGATACTTGATTTGGAACATCAACGAACACCACCAACCACTTGGTGAGTTGCACATTCCTGAAAACAAACGTTTAGGGTTGTTTTAAGAACACGTTTGATTGCCCATAGCCAGCCATTGTGAAGCAGGCAGGGGAGATTCGAAATGAGCCAAATACCCGAAACAGAGGCTCGTCAGGGAAAATTTAAGTTTCAAACACTCTATTTCATCCTAGACTAACCAAAAAGGGGGCTCAATGTTACAATTACCGGAATTGTCCTTTAACATGACTTGAAACTCACTTACCTTGAATTCTTTGAATAAATCTGGATGTCTGTCTTTGAGGTGCTTCGCTAAGTTGGAAGTGTTTCCTCCTTTCCGTTTGAAAAGCTCGATGGCACCGTTTGCATATAGCTTTTTGCGAATCTATTATTAATCCCTGATCATCCGCCTCAAACGCAAAGTACTTTCAGACACAACTCTTACTATTTTTTAGTAAGAGTTGTAGCTCTCACGCCCACTGCACCTGCAGTTGCCATCTTCCGTGTTCCTTTGGACTTCAACGGCAGACTAATACACTTGTAGGTGTATATGCTGCCCATGTCACGTCCAGAGGAATTGCATCCCGGGTTCCTACGGTAATGTAGAAAAAACGAGTACTGTCACGTTTTTAGAATTGTCGCATTGGCTTGGTACCGAAGTGTCTGTTCTCGTGACATCCCAACTGGGTAAGGCAAGTTTATTTATGTAGCACTTTTCATACACAAGGCAGACTCAAAGTGCTCCACATATAAACATTGTCGTACAATGAAATAAAATAATAGATAAGTAAAAGAAAACATTAATTAGTAAAATAGATCAGCATTTTAGAAAGTGCAATGTATTTAAGATCAGATCAACAGCCTCTCTGGTACCCACGTCGGGACTCCAACCCGACCTAAAGGAATATGGTACCCACGTCGGGACTCCAACCCGACCTAAAGGAATTTGGTACCCACGACGGGACTCCCACCCGACCTAAAGGAAGTTGGTCCTTTCTCTGGGACTCCAACCCAGATTCTAGGACTCTAACCCAGACAGAACTTGGGTCTCAAACCCTTATCCTTTTTCTCTGGTATCAGATCATGCACCTTTCTGATAAAAATAGAAAATAAAGGGAAAGTTAAAAAGGCATTTTAGTAATAAAATAGAAAATAAAGGCAAAGTTAAAAAAGCTTTTTAGGAAGTGCAATGCTTTTAAGATTTAGCAGATAGCTAACGCAAACACAAAAGTTTTCAGTCTTGTTTTAAAGGTGGTCAGAGTTGGGGCAAGTCTTAAAACCTCAGGGAGTTTTTTCCAGCTATTTGTTGCATAGTAACTAAATCCTGCTTTCCCATGTTTCGTGGTTACTCTGGGGATAATTAACAGATTGGTCTCAGAAGATCTTAGTGGTCTAGAAGGCTTATGTAGTGGAAGCATATCAGTTAAATATTTTGTGCCTAAACCATGTAGGGATTTATAGGTTAGCAACATGATTTTAAAATCAATTCTCTGACCTACAGGAAGCCAATGTAACGATTTAAGAATTGGTGTTATATGTTCAATTTTTTTGGTCTTTGTTAGAACTCTAGCAGTAGCATTCTGAACAAGCTGAAGCTTCCTTAGAGTTTGTTTTTGGAGACCTGTAAGGATACCATTGTAGTAATCAAGCTTATTAGTGATAAAGGCATGTACACGTTTTTGTAAGTCTTCGGTGGACATGAGCCCTTTAAGTCTTGATGTGACTGTCGAAATGTAAATCTGAATCCATGATAACTCCTAGATTTCTGGCTTTGATTGAGGTTTTCAGGGACAGAGAGTGAAGGTGTTGGGCTACTTTAAGCCTTTCCGTTTTAGCACCAAATACAATTATCTTGGTTTTGTCCTCATTTAGTTGAAGGAAATTTCGGCACATCCAGTCTTTCACTTGCTCAATGCACTGGCACAGCAGAGTGCATTGAGTGCAGTGAGTTTTGCAAGAGTCTGTGTTTAGACGGATGTCGTTTACAGCTTTAATAAGGTGCTGTGCAGAGGTCAAAATCCTGCTTGGAAGGTGTCATAGCAACCAGTTGATGCCAGGACGTGATTAAGTTGCTGGAGGACAACTTTCTCAATGATTTTACTTATGAAGGGTAGACTTGATATTGGTCTGTAGAGGCATCTAGGCTCCGCTTTTTTAAAAGGGATTTAATAACTGCAGTTTTCAAGGCTTTTGGGAAATTGCCTGACTGGAGAGAGTTGTTAACTATCTGCAATAAGTCTATTGCTTCGCAGTCAAAAACATTCTTAAAGAGGTTGGTAGGTAAAGTATCAAGATAGGCTGATAGACTTGGACACGCCAACTTGGGATGTCAGAGGAGGCAGATTTTGAAAACGGCTTGTAGTCACACTCACACCTGGTGGTATCATATGTTGCCTTTGAAAACAAGCGTTCAGAGGAGGACTCTGCAGAGCCTCACAGACACACAGAGCGCACAGGACTCATCAACAGCCGCTCGGTCAAAGTGACCAGGACGGCCGGCCGAAATAACTTGTAGGTCAGTGTGAGCACCGTGGGGAGCCTGTTTTAGGAAGGTTCAAACGGAGACTGCTCCACTTTGTCGTCCTACCTCGGAGGGCGGCATGGGAATTGTTACCGTGTCGGGACGAGAGAAGTGTGTGGCAGAAAACAAAGTGGGGTTTACCCTGAAGCAAGCACGCACACATGCAGGCACACACGTGCGCACACACTTTAAATATAGATATGTTCAGGGTAAATAGCTTTGATGATTTAAGAATAGCATTTGCATCTCATCACCGACTGAAAAACAGACTCATGGCTTTACAGGATACGCATTTGCACACACAAGCACGCACACAGACAAACAGGCAGACAGACAGACAGACACACTCACACACTCACACACTCACTCACTCACTCACTCACTACACACACAGATGATATACATAGGGGTAGTTTGCTGGAGTGGGAGAGCGAGAGAGAGTGGGAGAGAGACCTCCAATGTGTCTCAGATAGAAAAGCAGACAGTTAAAATATTCCAACATGGAGTACGGAGTACTTGGAGATCATTACGGCCTGTGGGTGTGTGTGGAAGAGGGAGTGTGTGTGCCAGGGAGAGAGCAAGAGAGAAAGAGAGAACTGGCTGTCCCAAACACCCATGCTGGGCCAGTGGGTCGGGCAGAGTACCATGCGTTTGGTTGTGTCTAATTCTGTGTAAACGTGGTTCTCCATTCATGTGCCGGTCCATTCTGTGTACTCTCTGGTGTATACTCGAGTGTGTGCGCGTGTGTGTGCGTGTGTGCATGCTTTCAAGCCCAATAAAGCCGCGTCAGTCTCCTGCTGTCCCGTTAAAAGTTTCGACGGCTTCCTGACACTCGGTGAGAACGTAAAAAACCCTCTCCTCTCGCCACATCTCCACCGAGCGCCCCGTCATCTCAGCCAGGGGCGCTTCTGCATCCTCTCCTCAAAATACTTCCTAATACAGAGCGTGTACGTCCTGGGTTTCACGCAGTCTTAAATATCCTGGGTGTGGCAGTGGGGGCGAATGTAGCTCTGGTTGTAGAGCGGGTTGACTGGTAACCGGAAGGTTGCTAGTCCGATCCCCTAGCTCCTCCTAGATGAGTTTCGAGGTGTCCCTGAGCAAGGCACCTAACTCTAACTGCTCTAACCGAGCTGGCTGACGCCCTGCCTGGTTGACTCCGCTGTCGGTGTGTGAATGTGTGAATAATCGCTTTTGATAGCGTCCGCTAAATGTCCTCTATGTAAAAATGTTCTGTGGGTATCGCAGCGTTCGTCAGGCCGCGGATTGACAGCATGGGGGGGGGGGGGGGGGGGGGGGGTTCAGGGGTGTCGGAACAAGCGGCGGAATCAGCGGCCCCCTAGTTGTGATGTCACAAACGGAGCTCATTGCAGCCAATCATCGTTAACGTTAAATTGTGCCAGACAATCACCAATCAGGGACTCAGGCCCCTCTGCGGTTAGATCCGTCGTCTTCCTACTTGTTTATTTCTGGGTGTCGGTTATGATGTAAACATTCGATTTTTTCCTGTGAAACATCCGCTCAGGCTCCAAGCGACAGCCACGAGCGCATGTTAGTGGAGTGTGTAGTTCATCGAACTGCCTGTAGGGGGCTCAAGGTGGTCGGATGAAAATAAGGCCCTAAAGAAAAAAAAAGTAAATCAGATGTCAATCGGATCATTTAGAATTAATCGTATTAAAGCAAAGCAAACGGCGCCACCCCCGTGACGTGAGGCTCAAAGGCTTCGCAACAGTTGGCAACAGTGACCAATGGGTTATGTCACGGACACTGCGTTCGTTTGATACTGTCAATGCACATCCCTTTGCTACCAAGACAGTGGATAGTGTGAAATTCCAAAATAAAAGCGCTGCTAAAAAAGCGTCCTCCCTGTCCCTTGGAGAATGCAGAATGCTGAGTAAGACCAGAAGGTGCTTGGTTTTCACCCACCCAGAACAGAATTAGCTTCCACACCTCAGCATTTGCTGCTTAAAGTCCTTTAAAAAAGTTCTGATTTGGCCCAGATCCAAATCCACTAAGAGACAGGCCTTGGAAGAGAAAACATGTTATTAAATTCAAGTCAATCAACCTTAAACCACATTTTCTAGATTGCTGGGAACTCTAGGCTGGGCAGAGTAATAAACCATAAAGTGCGGGGAGACTTCAAAACACGATAAGAATAGATACGATGGTTTTCTGTTCTATTCAAACCGTTTACCACAGTACGTTTGCCTCTCGAGGGTGGGGGGGGGGGATTCTATCACCTGTGTCCCCAACTTATGTTCCCCCCTCCTCACTTTCAATCTCAAGTGGCTTCTTAAAAAAGCTCATCAAAAAAGTCTCCAGATTGTTGCCGCGGAACGAGTCCACAGACATCCAGCGCCGGGGTGGTAATTGAGAGGAAGTGGCCCCAAACCTGTGTGTCTTAACAAGTGGCTCGGCGCGGCACCATTCATCAGAGGGAATTGGGTTCAAGTGGGGCTCGTTAGGAGGTAAATGGACTTGACGAGGGCGACCCAGCGCTAGTTGGCTATCGATCAACCGCTGTCACTCAGGTACAGGTGATCATTGTCAGCAGCAACTGTGTGTGTGTGGGTGGGGGGGTGTCTGTGTGTGTGTGTGTGTGTGTGTGTGTGTGAGAGAGAGAGGAGCGGGACAGGGATGAGAGAATGTAAAGGAGTGAATCAACTTTAGGGAGCACCAACCCTACTCTTATCCTTTATAGAGTAAGCCAGTATGTCAGTAAGAAAGAACATGGCCATTAAAAGAAAAGCATGTCTTTGAGCTAGCCTGTTCGGTTCCGTGCCCCATCCAAATCAATTTGATTTAATTGGCAACTAAAAGGGCTGTCCAAGTGCCACTATGAAATGCTCCGACTGTAGTCTTCATACTGAGGTTCCCCGTTTAGATTTAAAGACAACGCAACAGTTTTATTACATCTTTGGGACTGTCAGACTACATTTGTCACTGTTTCTGAGTGTGTGTGTGTGTTTGTTTATTGCAAAATATACCTGACAAACAACAGTGTGTGCATTGTGGGTCTTTATGTGAAAGAACACTTGAGAAACATTGTGGATGTTTCGATTGGGAATGTTTGTAGCAAGTGATGAGTGAGAGAGAGCGAGAGAGAGAATATATAGAATAAAGAATATATATAAAGCACTTTATAGGATAAAACCCCTTGCGTCGTACCATCACTTTTTCGTCAACGATTTTTAACGCTACTTGAACGGCATCGACAATCCAAAAACCCAGTCGAAACTAGATGGCAAAAGAGTGTAGTTCAAAACGTGACGCAGCTTTTACTTCTGTTATGTACGATCATTCATGAACGCAATCTTATTTCCCATAGACCGAGGGAACAAGAGCATGGAGGCGGGGCTTTTGTTTCAGAGGACTATTGGCGATACACTCCCAGGATGGAAGGACTGCTTTCTGGGGACCACCTTGAGAGGACAGTCAGGCCGGGACGCTAGTGTGGACGTTTTCGCTGTTGTTAGCTTAAAGTGGCGTTCAGTAACAAACAAAAAAGATCTAAAGCGCTCGCTCGCTCTC
>NC_136937.1:29445032-29455032 GCF_949987615.1 Pollachius pollachius | reverse complement strand
GATCACAGATAAACAACAACAAAGGGCCGGTGTGACAAAAGCATAAAACACACACCTCTGCCTTGTTTATCTGTTTCTCGAAAGGTGACTTCCCGAGTCAACAAGAAGGTGAAATAAAGACATGCAAACACACACAAGCACCACACACACACACACACACACACACACACACACACACACACACACACACACACACACACACACACACACACACACACACACACACACACACACACGCGCGCACACACACACCTACTTGACAACAGAAATGCACACAAACACAAGCAGCACGCACACACATACACACACACACACACACACAAAGACACACACACACATTCTTGGCCACATAAATGCACGCACACACACAAGCACCACACCCATACACACAAACACACACACGCTTAGAAACACAAACACACATAAAGACACACGCACACACACACACACACACACTGAAGGGCCAGGCGTCCCGGTTTAGTTTCCCGCTCTTCTTCCCCGGGTTCCGCCCGGCCTCTTCTGGCAGACCCGCTGGTCCCCCCGGGGGGGGAGGGGCCTGCTGCCTTTGGAGGTTCACCTCCGCTGTCCGCTGTCTGCTACCTCCTGACAGATAGCCCGCCCTACCGGGGCCCCCTAGGTGGCCCTCCGCCGCCCCGCCATGCTTCACATCCTCGCTGATGCCCTCAGAGCTGTAGTCTGGCAGGGTCTTGCCGGGGTTTGCGGGGACGGGGGGGGCAGGGGTAATAAGAACCAGGCAGGGCCACGCAAGGAGAGAGAGAGAGAGAGAGAGAGAGAGAGAGAGAGATGCTGACTGTCTGCATTCTGTCGGGGTGCCATGACAGGTACCATGCCTTTCATCATCAAGCCTTATCCCCCCAGCCCCCCATGTCTTGCCCACCTGGAGGAAGCTTTCTTAGATGATGGAGCTGAACTGAGGAGTTATCACTGGTGCGCTAACCGGAAAAACCGGAGCGATTCCAGGAGAAACCCGCCCGTGGCGGCCTTTTTGGAGATCTGACGTATTCAGTTAGTCTGGGGGGGCGTCTGCGGCAGCATGACACTGCAAAATTTGGAAGAAAAACCCAAAACTGTGTTTATTTCATATTTGCTGATTTTACACGGAATGGCACTTCGAGCAATCGGAGGGAGGACAGACGATCTCTCCCGGGTTCGGCCTAAAACTATACTCTTCAGATGATGAACGTGACATGAAACCAATAATTCACAATGGAGACATTTTGCTTCTCCGTAGGCGGACATGACTGGACCTTACGCCAGCGGCTGGCCGCTCATTCAGGAACGTTTTCTCAGGGCCGGGCGTCCATTCAGCGAAGACTCCATTGAGCGGAGTTAATTGTGAGGTTCTGCGAGCAGCAGCATGCTTCCCTGGCCCCTGCGCTGTGCTATGGAAACAGCCTTTCTTAAGGAGCCTTTTTAATTGGTGAAATGTGCAGGCTTTCGTTTTGTACCAGAAAATCAATGACGCCTTTCAATGACCCTCCGGAGCGGATGCATTTGAAAATGGTCGGCCGTGTAAGCTGGAAGAAAATGTCATGAAAACAAGAGACTTTCGTGAGACCCACGTAGTCTGCAGCCGGCTGGCCTCTCGCACGCGAGGGAAGGAGTTAAATAGACGACGTAACACGTTTTTTATATGCATAAACCGCTTTCATTTGCCAATAAATGAACATGTTTCATTCAGAAGCTACACCTTCCCCGACTCTCTGGGTGGCGCAGAACAGCCTGCATGGGTTGATTTATATTATATTTAGTTTTCGCTAGGAAAAGGAAGGAAGTGATGTCCGAGCAAGGATAATGGCCTTAATGGCTTTTTTTCAGAGGTTTTCAATTTGTACTAAATAGACGCGGACCGCTTCCATTTAGTATTATGAATAGCATCAGTTACTCTCAGCCATCGGAGCTCGCACTCCAGTGCTCTCAATACACGAGCTCTAGCAGGCTGCAGTTCACTTATCAGCCAAAGGGGCAATAGAGAGAAGGATTTCCGATTCTTTCATTTATCCTCTTTAACAGAAATTGGGAAAAAGTATAGATGAAGAAAACAGCCTTTTAACATTTATTTGAAACTCACATAGGGAGGACATAACACATTATGACTTTTGAGTTACTCTCCAAATGTGCACACTCACAGAGACTCTAGATTCAGGTCTTATTAAACAATACAGAGCTTTGTTTATCTTTTATTCAGCGTTTTTCAACCAAAAAACACAAGATTCTGAACAGGATAAAACAATAAATGAGATTAAATATCTTGCAGTGATACATTTCAGAGGTGGATTTCTGTTTTCACAAAGAATATGAAACACACACACTTGTACTCTGACCGTCTTGTTTTCATCCTGGTCGTAAGGATGAAAACAATCCTGCTACACAAGACGTTGTGTAGCAGTCAACACACCCCCAGCTGGCATTCGGCGCGGGGGGTCGAAGCGGTTCTTTCCGTTTCCCTCAGTCATTAGTGGGGGGACTGATGGCGAGGAAAACCCGCCCCCCATGATGGATCCAAACATGGATCCACGGGACAGCTCATAGCTTGTAACGGTTGTCTTTATTTGTGTTTGCTTGGTGCTTGGCGAGGATTCCCTGTAAGGCCTCAAGCAGTTGGTTTATCGTTGAGATAGTGGTAAATAGTTTGTTGGGGCATCTGTCTTTCTCCCTAATGAGCTTCCAGAAGTTTCCAGAGCTAGCGATGGCGCTGTCGTCATCATTATCATCGTGACTTTAGAATAGAACACACGTCTTTTAGATCTTGCGCGTTAGATTCATATTTCCTTTATCTATCTATACATACAAGCGTATGGCGTGGTTGTGTATGGTTGACGCATACGAGTGATTGGGATTTATGGGGCTGTGTGAATTGTTATGTCCTTATGATGTTTCTGCCCACGGAATGAGGAGGAATATTGCCTCTTGCTGCAATAAACCCGGGATGACACATTCATGAGCATGCGCAAACACACACACACGCACGCAAACACACGCAAGAAGAGCACACATGCAAACAAACACATGCACACACACATACACACATGCAAACAAACCCATGTACTCATACCCAAACACACGTACGCACACACACATACACACATGCAAGCAAACACACGCACGCAGACACATACACACATGCAAATGAACACATGCATGCGCACAGACACACACACATACACACACACACACGCAAATTTGAAATTCAGTCATATTGTCAGAGATTCTGAGATGTAGATCTGCAGTCCCTACTTACCGTTCATGCTGATTATTCCAGCGTCATTCTATCTATCACCATCTCTGTTTCTCTCATCACCCTTTTTCTCGATCAGACGCTATCTGTCGCTCTTTCTTTATCTCTCCTCCTTTTCTCTCTCGTAGTCTCTTTGTGTCTGTTTCCTCCCATCTTCCTCTCCTCTTTATCCTCGTCTTCTATTCTCTCCGATCGTCTCGCTTAGCCAAAGATAATGTTGTTAAATAATGTTTCTGTGATAAGACGATAGGACCTGTGTGTGTGTGTGTGTCTGTTTGTGTGTGTGTGTGTGTGTTTATGAGCCACAATTGAAGAAGTTTAAATAGACTATTGACCGTTCCTCTCTCTTCCTGTTTTGTTCATTAATTCGTACACACACACACACACACACACACACACACACACACACACACACACACACACTGCTGGATATGACTTGTGTTCGATACACCGTCAGCAAATCCAACGGGGCGTGTTAAACACGCGCACAGGCACAAGTTCTCCTGCATACACAGGCACATTCATGGATTGATGCCCTGCTCTAGATGGGGTTGTGTGATGCAGGCTTCTACAGCCATTCACACTTTCGTGATCATACCTCCATATCCACCGCAGAGAGTGTTTGGTTGTGTGACGGTGTGTGTGCGTGGGAGGATGGCTGGTTCAGAGAGAGTGGAGTGAGTGAGGAAGTGTGTGTGTCTGTGTGTGTGTGTGTGTGTGTATGTGTGTGTGTGTGTTTGTGTGTTCTACTACAGTACAGCTCAACACAAGACCTTTTAATTAAAGTAGACATTTCATTATCAGCTTCATTAGTCAACGTCTGACCAGTGTCAACACACACACACACACACACACACACACACACACACACACACACACACACACACACACACACACACATACACACACAGAGGACCTCACATATCTCTTTCTGCTTCACTCTCTCACTCACTCACACACACGCACGCACACACGCACGCACACACACACACACAGACACACACACATATTTAACTGAATGCCCTATATTGAGGATAAGAGTGTTATTTTTTTATCTACAGCAATTGCATATGACCCCCAATTCCCCCAATAAGAATGGGTTTGTGTGTGTCTGTGTATCTGTGTGGAGGGGAAGGTTACTGTCAGCTATTGCTTTGCGGTTTCTATTTGAATTCCCCGCATGCTCTGCTCTCTATTATTACAACCCCTACATTACAGGCATTTTTGATACGAAAAGGTGATTCTTCAAAAGGCCATCTGTGTTTCCATTTTGGAAGGAAAAGTCGAATGAACAAAGAAAACTTCACGGGGAAGCAAGATCTAATTATTTAAAGGGACTTAGTTGAAAGGGAGGGATTCATCACAATGACGATGAATGTACATTAGAGTTATTCAAAGCATTGCATTTGAGACTGCTGCGATGAATTCATTTGAACTATCCTCAGCTAGGGGGCTCCAAGAGTTAATAGATTGTGAGGCTAACGAATGATGGATATGAACAATCAATAACTTGTTCGATAATTATGCTTGATTATGTTTTCCGATGTGTCCGCAACTATCAAGGGAGGTCAGCTGACAAACCGTCAATGTCTTTGACAGTTTGAACCTTTAAAAAAAATCTTGCCTCAATGGTGCGTGCTGGTTAGGCGCTGTGGACACTGGGGATCGAACCGAGTTACTTTCAGTACTGTTTACTCCCAGATACTCCGACGATGTTCGGATGTATCCAGGAGTTGGTCCGTGTTACGCGGGCCAGAATACTCCCGGATACGTCCAACTTTTGAGGGCCTTCCACCTGGTGGGTGCGTGCAAGGGGACATTTGAATTTAACAGCTTAAGCCACAAGGTATCCTTCTGTTGGTCAAAAGTCTTACCTTGGATTGGCGGCACAATACCTTGCCCCTCCTCTAAAACCCCTCTCCATTGGTCCAGTGTGTGGACCAATGGGAAGGGGGTTGATTTATTATGATTTATATTATGATAATCGTGGTGTTGTTTTGTGTTCATAGGTAGACGATAAAGATAGTATGACAAACCGAAACGAATTACACCTTTATCCCTCCTTTTCTATATTTTTTAATCGTACCTAAATACAATACAGTGTGCAAAATGAACTCTGATATCAGACGTAGGCAGTGGAGTGGTGGGTTATGGGAGGAGAAGGGCCAAGTGGAGGGTTGGAGGTCGACTGAGGGGACGTGGGAGGTGGAAGGAGGAGAAGGAGATTATTTTGCGCATTGTATCTCAATTGAATTGTCCTGGGAGTTTGGGTTCAACAGCAATCTGTGGTCCTCCCGTCGTGAATCTATCTGCACCAATCTCATGCATGGTGATGTATAAAATATTTTTTTGCATTTTTTTACAATGCAACAAATTGCTGGAATGAACTCCCTGGGGATTTAAGACTTGCCCCAACTCTGGCCACTTTTTGCTTTAGCTTTCTGCTCAATCCTAAACTCATCCATCTTATTTTATTATTTCATGTCATTCTATGATGATGTTACTATGTGAAGACCTTTGAGTCTACCTCATGTATGAAGAGTGCTTTTTAGATAAAGTTGCCTTGCCTTGCCTATTTTATGTATTGGTCTAATAAATCATTTTAAACAACCGTACCGGCCTTCCATCCAAGATGCCGTCGTCCTCTTCAGACATCATGTTCGGTGTTTGGGTCTTCAAAATGGCAGCCTCTTCCTCAGTTTGATGAAGATTAGCACTTGCCTCGTGCAGCTGCAAAACACAGGGAAAACCAAAATAGTATATTGAAAGCATTGAAAAAGCATTGAAAAGTGTTGAAAGACTCCCATGGGAGTCAAACAGCCGAGCCACTACAATATCCTCCCCCTTTTATTGTTAGTGTGGCTGCTAGAATTCCAGAGAAAACCCACAAATATACCGCAGACCCAGACGTAGTACTGAAGGGAATTTCAAATTGAGCGGAAGTACTTAGGCGGGTTGAACCAAGCTATTATTTAACATCAGTGGTATTAAATTTCCTTGGAAGTCTCGGAAACTCTGAAAAACACAACGCAAGTGTCAGAAAGACTATTAAATCAGTCACAAGCCTGCTCCTGAGCAGCCCAGGGGCGTATAACTTAGTGGGCGCATCAAGGACATCGCTCTCAGGCAATGTGGAAGGTTTGGTGTTGATAGCTCAAATAATCACGTACCAGTGTCGTTTCAAAATGAGCACTGTTTTAGGGGCTTGCATGCGGTCTATTATAATCAAGGTCAATGGGGAAACACCTGAAATCAACCAGTCCGAAGGTGAAGAACTCAGAGTTAACAAAGTTGGGACACATAAAGAAAGTGCTTGGAAGAAGGTTCTCCACAAAATGAAGTATCACTTTGACCACAGGTGGCGCTGTTACTTGTGGTCCTAGTGAAATTGTCAGCCCAACTCACCCGTTGGAAAAAGTCAGTAATTTGTTTTCTAGGCCTTATTTGACGTGCTGAATATGTTTGGCTGAAGGTCGGGGTGTATTTTTGTGTACGTTAAATGCTTTTGAAAATGTTACCGCAAATCCAAAATGACACCAAATTTGGTATTGCATGAAGTATTTTATATAAATTCATATGAATGATGTGTAAACAGTATATGTAATATACATTATTTCTGTTTTCTTTGTCCAGATGAGAGGGAAGTCGTACAGAAGAAGACATTCACAAAATGGATAAACTCCCAGTTCTCCAAAGTAAGTTGACCGTTCTCTCTTTCTCTCTCGCTCTCTCTCTCTTTCTCTCTCTCTCTCTCTCTCTCTCTCTCTCTCTCTCTCTCTCTCTCTCTCTCGTATTTTCCATCCGTCTGTTTGGAAATCCCCCTATTCCCTCAACTCTCTCCGACTCTCCTTGCTGCTCTGTTTGATTTTGCTGTCACGCTCAAATTCTCTCTCTCTCTCTCTGTCTCTCTCTCTCTCTCTCTCTCTCTCTCTCTCTCTGCTGCTCTCTCTCTCTCTCTCTGCTCGCTGTAATTTGGGTTTTTGGTTTTTCTATTTTCACGAGAAAATGAGAGGAGAAGGAAAACAAAAGAAAGTGTACCTCGCCTCGTGTTGACTGCTCTGTGCCTAGTTCTCTCTCCAGCCAACCAGAGACTCACAAACACCAAAAAGCAATAACGGCAAAAAACACAACAACAGCAAATCAGAAATATCATCGACAACAAAAACGAACAGCAACTCTTACATTAGCACTCACCAGACAATAGTAGCATAAACTCATGTATGCACAAACACACACACTCACACACCCGCACGCACGCACGCACGCACACACACACACACACACACACACACACACACACACACACACACACACACACACGCACACACACACAAACCCTAAATGTGAAGTGGTTGTCTCAAAAGGGCCGGTGTGTGCTCTCTGAATTCAGCTGAAATCAATGGTATTAAAGTGGGTGCTACAATGTGTGTGTGTCTCGGCCTGCCAACACATTGGTACTACGTCTGTTTAACAAAGTTGATTACAGGGATGCCTAGGGTGTGCTGTTTCTATGGTAATGGAGGTGTGTGTGTGTGTGTGTGTGTGTGTGTGTGTGTGTGTGTGTGTGTGTGTGTGTGTGTGTGTGTAGATATATTTAAACAGCTCAAATACTGAAGTCATGAGCCGGGGCAGTGAGAGGCAACCAGGCCAAGTCATTCTCCTCTCCTCCTCTCCCACTGCTCTCCTTTCACGTTATTCTCCCAATGCCTCGTATCCTTCTCTTCCTCTCTCCTCTCCTTTCCTACTCTTCTCGCTCATCTCCTTTCCTCTCCCTCTCACTCTCTCTCCATCGTTTTTCCTCTCTTCCCTCCTTTCTCCTATCATCTACTTCCCATTGCCGTCTTCCCTCTCTCCCTTTTTGTTCAGTCTTCCTTTAAAATCTCTCTCTCTCTCTCCCTCCCTCCCTCTCCTTCTCTCCTCCTCCATATGGTCAGTGCTTCCCCCCCCCCCCCCCCCCGTCCTCGTTCTCGTCCCCGTAGGATACAGCTGTTGGACCTAAATCCAACTGGAGAGAGAGAGAGAGAGAGAGAGAGAGAGAGAGAGAGAGAGAGAGAGAGAGAGAGCGAGAGAGAGAGAGAGAGAGCGAGAGAGACAGAGAGAGAGAGAGAGACAGAGAGAGAGAGAGAGCGAGAGAGACAGAGAGAGAGAGAGAGAGAGAGAGAGAGAGAGAGGGGGGGGGGGGAGGAGAGAGGTTAAGAAGCAGATGAGAGGAGAGAGTAAGGTCAAGTCGTAGTAAAGTGAGCAATTCGGATGTGAGGTTAACAAGAGATTTTAAAGGAAGACTGAAAAAAAGGGAGAGAGGGAAGACTAACTAACTAAAAACTAGGGATCGACCGATACAGATTTTTTTAGGGCTGATACCGATACAGATTTATTTTCATCAGCCTTAGCCGATAACCGATACGCTGATACCGATTTTCTTGAGCCGATATTTGGAGCCGATAATACCCTGGAAATCCAGAGTTCTCGCGAGAGAACAATTTGAATTTGCTCAGCGAGTCACTCTGGGAACGAGCAATATACTTGTGTATATTCTGGGCCTCCCCTGGCCCAGAACATTAATCAATCACATTGATGTATCAATATAGGCGGGCCAAAAGCGTTGCTGTTTTACCGAGCGGAGTCTTATCTATTGGTTAGCTCCACTGGTCTGAATACGTCACCCCTTGTATTCTTCTGATTGGTCATGGTGTTATCCAATGTGTGTTATCCAGTGATATTTTCAAATGCATGCTTGGTGCCGCCCCTCGAGTTGGGCCATTTTCTTTACTCGTTGCCAGACCCTACGGCTTTCTAGATGTGGGTCTGGATTTCCAGGCTAAGCCTCCCTCAATTGACATCATAAAAATGACACAATGATGATAACAAATGTTACAATGTCTCAATTTAAAAAAATTGACATGTAGTGTATCGGCCGATACCAATACATGTAAAAAACGCTAATATCGGCCGGCCGATATATCGGTCGATCACTACTAAGAACGCACACATACCAGCACACACAGACACACATTCACACACATTGATAACACACACTTACAGGGGTTAAAGGAAAACAGTGATTGTTTAACCTGGATTTATTTATAGTCCCCATTTTCCCATCATGTGATCAAAGTGTTTTGAAATTCGTCCACTTTGAGCGAGAACACTGTAGCCGTGATCCGCAAAAGGGCTGCAATGTTATCCTTTGGGCAAACCAGCCCATCAACGGAAGGCCTCTCAAAGTGCTGGTTGTTACCACTGATGGGCCTTGGATTGTATATAATTGTTGAATGGACTGCATTTATATACCACTTTTCTAACCAGAGGCCACTCAAAGCGCATTACAAAACTGCCCAAATTTCACCCATTCATACACACATTCACACAACGATGGCGATGTCAACCACGCAAGGTGACAGCCAGCTCGTCGGGAGCAGTTAGGGTTAGGTGCCTTGCTCAGGGACACCTCGGCACTCGGCTAGGTGGGGCTGGGGATTGAACTAGCAACCTTCCGGTTACCAGCCAACCCGCTCTAACTGAGCCACATGCCGCTCCATATTCTCACATTGGGAAGGAATCCCTGCTGAACGATACAACTCGTTTCTTTATCCAAGCCTAGTGTTATCTGAAAGATTCGAGTGAAGGAGGTTTGATTTTGAAATGACCATAGGGGACGTTTCCAGGCAACAAATACAAAGAGTCAACTTTCTCCTTGAGCGTTCTTTCATCGGACACAAACAGGCCGGATCAAGCGAAAGG
>NC_136937.1:29437549-29444832 GCF_949987615.1 Pollachius pollachius | reverse complement strand
GGAATGACACAAATAAAACAAAATGATTTGTTTATGCATGGCAGTTAGGGTGCCAAATCTCTTTCCCTGGCAGACTTTCAAACAATTGACACTCAAACGATCCAGAGTGAGAGCCGCCAGTATAAAGCTCCATTGCCCTTTCCTACCCTTTCCGCAAATCCCCTAAACGCCTAAAGGTAATTTAAGGGCAAGGAAAAGCTAAAATCACTTTCTACAATTGGAAACGGTTCCATTTGGTCGTCACAAAGTGTCGTTGAACATTTCTGTGTTCTTTCTGACAAAAATGTTGTTCAACAAGTGAAATTCTCTGTAAAATAAGGGAAGTCAGCTATTTTACTGCTTAAGCCCTCTTTTAGAGTGGTTTTCTATTGGCTGCTCAAGCGAGCAGCTTCACAATGTTTGACCACGCCCCTTGCACCTGCTCCTAATGCGTGTTTTTTTTTTCTAAAACCTTTACGACTGTCACGACTGCTTGGAACGCATTTTTTGTAACGCATAAGTTCTTCTGCTGAACCAGGAGTGAAGTCACCCGTTAATGAATCTCTGACCACGAACAGAGTACAGTTAACAGTACGATACATTGAGCTCAAGAGATAGTGTCTTACATCTCACACAGAGTCCTACTGCATCGCCTCTCACACACACATGCAAACATGTTGAAGCACGCACACACATACATACATATACACATTACACACACATACATACGCACATACACACATACAAATACATGCACATGCACACTCACACATACTCACAAATACATACGCACATGCTCATAGACATACACAGACACACAGACACACACACACACACACACACACACACACACACACACACACACACACACACACACAGTTGTAAAGGTTACAGGAAAAAGAGATATGCTTCCAGCATTGATTGAGACTTCGATTGGTGGACGTGCTGCATAATAAGTCTCATTCAAAATGATAATCTGAGCTGAGAACAGGTCAGTGTAGCGTGCTCTTTACCTTGAAGGTAGTTTGGTCATCAACGATGTCCCTGTTGCGCACACACACACACACACACACACAAACACACACACGCACACACACACACACACACACACACACACACAGTTTAAAGGGACAACTATCCTATCCTACCTCACAGGGAGACGGAGAGAAAGACATTTGCAATTTCCCTTTTCGCACTTTTAAAGAAAGGTTTCACACAGTCCGCGGCGAGACGTTTAAAATGAATTTGTTGCTCGCATGGGCGCTGTAAGCCGTTACCCAAGCTATAACTTTGCGAAAGTTTCATTTCCAGAAAAAATGACCCGAATTATTATGTTTGCAGAAACGGGGAAAAGAAGCGGTATTAGATGTATGTTGCTCCTTTGACGTTTGCTTGTCGTTGTTATTTGTTTTCTTGACAAGGGTAAGCCTTGGTTAACATTCAATCACTGGATGTTTCACTCACAAACACGCTCTTGTAGAAAAGTAGAGACACGCTGGAACGAGGACGGTTGGCCAACAATTCATTGGGGTCAGCTGACCTCAGGACCAGCTGTGATTGGTCAGCTTAGCTAAGGATGAGCTGTCATTGGTCGGGTGACCTAAGGATTCTCTGTTATTGGTCTGCTGACTTCAGGACTGCCTGTCATTGGTCTGCTGACCTAAGGACTCTCAGTCATTGGTCTGCTGACTTTAGGAATGCCTTTCATTGGTCAGATGAGAGACAAGAGTACAATGAGTCATTGAGGTGTCACTTCAATACTTTGTGGATGATATTGCGTTTTGAGAAAAACAAAGAGAATTGTATTGCTTGGTTACGTTTAATTAAACGCATTAAACCAAGACGCACTGGTTCCCTGAATGTGTACCCAAGGCTTGAAAGTTCACTTTAATTACCATTCTGAGACTAGCGTTTTTTTTCAAAGCGAGTTCTTTCAAACGTGAATAAACACACTCATTTAAAGAGTGACCTCATTCCAATCATCATCAAGGCGGCCATCTAAAAGGAAAACATCCAAAGTAACGTAATTTCTACCACCGAGATGGAAATCTGACCACTTTGTGTGTCGCGTGTCACTGCCTCGCTCTCTTGCTCTCTCGCTGTCGCTGTCGCTCTCACTCTCTCTCTCTCTCTCTCTCTCTCTCTCTCTCTCTCTCTCTCTCTCTCTCTCTCTCTCTCTGTCTCTCTCTCCTCTTCTCTATTTCTCTCTCTTTGTCTGCTAAACTTGAAGACTGACAGATAAAGAGCTGCTCCTTGAGCTTGGATGAATCATTTGAAGCCGAGTAATAAACCATGGTTGTGCTAGTGGGATGGTATATATGCATATGATAGCGCTAGCTCTCGGTCTGGCCAAGTGGAGGTGGTTCGGGGATTGGCTGGGAATAGTCTAACTCTGAAACGTGAGTGATGGTCCTGATTTGGCGTCCATTTTCTGTTATACATACATGTCATCGTTGTCCATCTTATCCGCGGCCAAGGGATGTTTTCGGTTTGTTTATTCAAACCGGGTCGATTCCAGTTGCACCCGGGTCAAATCCAACTTTCGTGTCAAATGTGTGATTCTCTTTGGTGGAAATATTATTTAGAATGCGGTTGATTGTCGAAGCTGTGAAATCTGTCAAGAAGAAGCGTTGCTACACACATGGCTGCCAGAAATACACAGTATGGACGGGGAATAAAAATAGACTGCCCTTGTCATGAAAATAAATGTTTGGCAGTTCACACCCCCACTGATAGATTAGGTGTTTACACACAGGTGTTCATATTAGAATTTTTTTAAGCCAGCAAGTGGCTTGTGTGATGTCCAAGACATTTATGTGTGTGTGTGTTTGGGTGGGGTGGCCCCTTTTAAGTCCTCAGTGGTGACTTCAATAGGCACAGGGGAGTCGACACTTTCAAAGTTAGAGGCTTTTAGGGAAGCACACAAGTTCTCACTAGGTTCAGCTCCACTGGCACCTGTCATTTACACACACACTCGTACACGCACTAACCCACACACACACCCACACCCACACCCTCACACATTCACACACACTCACACACACACACACACACACACACACACACACACACACACACGCACACGCACACGCACACACACCATACTTGTTTACCAAAACTGCACTTAGCTTACTCCAGTGTGTAGTAATGTGTAGTGTATTCAACATACACAGTATTATGTTGAATGTACACAGCAGTGCTTTAATGCATCAGTAATATATAACCTGGTATTTACCAGCCTTATTACCCAGGATGAAGTACAACACAGAGAGAGAGAGCGAGAGGTAGAGATAATACATGGGAGTCTTGTTATGACTTAGCCCAAGGCTCAGGTTTACTCTGTAGTTAGCTTTGAGGGCCACTTTACGAGCTAGCACTTAAACAGATAGCCTATAGGGCTCGTACATTGTAAAGTCCCATCAGTGCTGGTGGTAATTGTGATTTGCTCGTGATTTGTCCTTATGGGAAGACATTGTTGTGTTGGAAAAACACCTAGGACGTTTCTCATATGACACGTGGCGACACAAGGTTTTGAAAAGCAAGGTTTTCGAAAGAATAGGTCGAACTATCGTCGACCAAGGAAGTCTGTGGTGCATTCTGATGTTCAAGCCCTACACCGCTGCAAAATCAGGGGCTATTGCCTCATGACTATCTTGAATTCTCTTCTACACGTACTACCCTTCTACATCAGCTGAACAAACCTCGAAGCAATGGAATATACATTATTCAAAAGTACATTTTAAATTTTACAATGAGGGCATTTTTCAAAATTTAATCCAAAAGCGACTATACAACATTAATATCCAACAGCGGAGTCAACCATGCAAGGCGACAGCCAGCTCATCAGGACTCGTAAGGGTTAGGCGTCTTGCTCATGGAAATCTTGACACACAGAATGAGCCGGGAATCAAACTAGCAACCTTCCGGTTAGAAGTCCACCAGCCCTACCTCCTGAGGTAAGCCGACTCCCCGATAAGTATGTTTGGATTAGTTTATAAGAGGACAACATTGTGATAAATTTCTTTTATCTTCCTTTACGTGTCCTAAAAGCTTAAAAACAACCCCAAACGCTGGCCAGACATTGCCACGCATCCACGCACACATCGTGGCTTAATACTAATAAGTGTCTCAGAGGCAGCCTCCTCGATGCACAGTCGTGTTCAATGTACGATGACCTCTGTTTGACAACTTTGACCAATAGTTTTACATTTAAAGAGTAGATTACCAATGACAATTCATAGATCTTTCAAGGAATCTCATCCTTGGTTGGATGGATTAGACTGTGACATCATTTTGGAGGTACCAACTGGCACCTTAAACGATACAAAAGGTGGCGGGATGGGGATTCAGTTAGGTTAAATCTGAAACATCACTGCTAGCTGCTACTACATATAACACAGAGAACTTTTAATTTCGCTATATTTAATGTAAACTATTACTTTAATTTCCCTTTACTCTTTACTTTTGTTTACTCTTATACTAATATTTATTGTGTATTTTATCGTTTATTGTGGAAGCTCAGTTGCTCAAGAGCAACAAGGAATGTTACTCTTTTTTTTTAAGACAGGTAAACGTTGTAAATGTTAAACGTTGTCTTTGGAATGGTAAAAGCACACAGAAATGAATGGTCTTTTGTATAACTAGTGTGTTTGCTCATACTTTCTCTTTGTGTCTGTCTCTCTCTCTTTCTCTCTCCCAAATTCTTTCTCTCTCTTTGTCTCTCTGTCAAGTTTGATTCAAAGTTGCACATTCAATGAATCACCAGCCAACACGTGCTCGCACACAATCATGTACACATATATAAACACACATGCTCACACACACATACATGCACACACACATGACCACGCACACACACATGCACATGCACAACCAACGCACACGCACACATACATGCACTGCACACATACATGCCCACACATAGTTACATGCACACGCACACAAACATGCACACACACATGCACATAAACAAACAGACACATGTGCACGCACACATATATGCACACACATGCACACAACCCCACAGACATGCACAAGCACCCGTACCCGCACACACAGATACATACACACACATATGCAGCCACACACATATGTGCACGCACATGCACACACACAGACACACACGCATGCACACATACGTGCAAAGGCACACACACACACACACACACATATGCACACACATATGCACACACATGCACACACATGCGCGTAGCACGTATGTCCTGTGTGTGACCCGCAACCATCAGCCTTTTGTTTCCTGGCCGCATAAGCGAGACACAGACATTCTCCATGTCCAAATCGAAGAGGATGGCCCTGAATGAAGATGCTGGCTTTCAGGAGCCACGGAAGATTGAAAAAGATTGGATTTTGTATCAAGCACCCGCGTCCTTCCATGACTTTAGTCACTTTGGGTCGGCTCCTTGTGATGTAAACAAAAAAAAACATTGCTTCGGACCACTTAAGTCCAACTATTTTCTATTTTGTTTTAACATAGCTTGTTTGGAAGCGGATGAATACAAATACAGAATGCGGGGCCAGATCCCTGGATCTAGCTCTTGTTTCACTTGAGATGTTTTGCTGACTATCTTTTAGGGGTTGGTTTTACGTGACAGTCTTATGGATTGAGTTTGTGTGTTTCTACGCCCAAAGACCACAGACTTACCTGTTCGTCGTCTCACTGATGCCCAATTCATCGCTGATACTAACTGTGATTCTGATGTTGAGTTTGATTATGGCTCTAATTCTGATCCTAGGAAGTGTTCATTGAGATCCGACCCTAGTTAGGTTTCTAGATTTTCTGTATACTAATCCTAATTTATATGAATGGATTGACATGAAAACATCGAAATAATAATGTCCATTGGATTTCTTAAGAAGCAATTTGTCTGCTCACCCTTTACTGCTTACCGATTCCTCTAAATCAAACATTTTACCACAGTGCCTTCCCTGAGATCAATTTCTTTAATCAAAAACTGGACACATGACCAGACCACCTTCACGCGTCGGTGGACTAGCTTGTTTAGCAAGTGTAATAATAGCAATAGCTGTGCCTTTCCACACACCGAAGGCACTTGACAATAAAATAACAATAACGGCTATGCAGTGTGTGGGCACTCCTGAATGGTTGGTCTCAGTTCATTTAGCACACAGAGCTCGGAGCCATGGAGCCACTGTGTGTCGAGACTAGCTGGTGGCCAGCCGACGAGGTAATTGGTCTGGGAGGAGCCGCACGCAGGGTGGCTAGGTGTGTGTGTCTGTGTGTGTGTGTGTTGGGGGAGAGAAATGGTAATTAAATAAACATGATCAGCTGTTGATTTATTTATTAATCAAGTAAAAGCAGGCAACTAATGTTGGTCACCGATGGTCGGTCTTTAACCCCCCCGTGTGTGTGTATGTCTGTGGCTGTGCTAGTCTTTGTGTGTGTGTGTGTGTGAGACATTCGCTTCTTCTATCTGGGTAATTGACGTTATGTCTTTCTCCTACCATGTCTCTCTCTCTCTCTCTCTCTCTCTCTCTCTCTCTCTCTCTCTCTCTCTCTCGCTCTCTCGCTCTCTCTCTCTCTCTCTCTCTCTCTCTCTCTCTATATATATATATATCTCCGCCCCCCTCCCCACACACAGCCCCAGCCTGCCCTCTGCCTTTTAAAAACAAAGTGTCTTTTAAACACAAAGTGTTTATAAGGCCGACTGTTTGGGGATGGTAGTATTAATTCCCACAATCTGTTTATATGTGAGCAGTGGTCTTGATGTTTCTCCTGTTGTTGGCAACAGAGGAACCAAGATGGACGCCGCGGTTCTGCATATCATGTATCGCCATGTTTACCTTGTTTCCCTGCTCCATGGCACCACATGAGCAGCTTATCGCATCATCATCATGTCCTGCGAAGACGACGGGGTGTTAGTGTTTGTGTGTGTGTGTGTGTGTGTTAGTGGGGGGGGGGGGGGGAAGGGGGGGTTTAGGCAACAGATGAGTGTGAAATCATGCGTAGCGTCCACAGACCTGTCAGCCTCCGGATTAGTCTGGTTTCATCAGTTATGGTTCTCTCCTGTTTACGTACGCATGCACGCACGCGCACACGAACATACGCACACATGCACATGCACACCTAGACACCCATCTACACACACAGACACGTAGACTTGAACAGACACATACACCTTAATGTAAACACAACGCGGATATACACATGCACACACACGTACAAACACACACACACACACAGAGACACTGGTTCACCTTCAGTAAACCTTCAGTCACAGAGATCAGCATAATGACCTCTAGGAGTGTGTGAGCAGAATGACAAA
>NC_136937.1:29400049-29435049 GCF_949987615.1 Pollachius pollachius | reverse complement strand
ATCTCCTTCTCTTCCCTCTCTCCTCCTCTTCCCTCTCTCCTATGCCCTCTCTCCTTCTCTCCCCTCCCTCCTCCTTTTCCCTCCCTCCTCCTTTTCCCTTTCTCCTCCTTTTCCCTCCCTCCTCCCTTTCCCTCTCTCCTCCTTTTCCCTTTCTCCTCCTTTTCCCTCTCTCCTCCTTTTCCCTTTCTCCTCCTCTTCCCTTTCTCCTCCTCTTCCCTCTCTCCTCCTCTTCCCTACCTCCTCCTCCCGCCTTCTATCATATGTTATCTCCTTCCTTTCCCCTTTCTGGTCCGTCTGTCCTGCCAACGTTCCAGGATCAATAGGCTCAGACTGCTTTCATTCGATTTTCTATTCTTCGTTCCTCTCATCCATTCACCTCATCTTTCTCTTCGTTCATCTTGGCTCCTCCCCTCCTCCCTTCTCTCCTTCCTTCCTCCATTGTTTACTTTTCCTCTACCTTCTCTTCTCCCTTTGCTTATCTTTTCCTCCTCCCATCCTCCTCTCCTACTCATCCTTATTCCCTCCCTCTTCCGCTTTCCTCTCCTCCCTCCTCACCTCATCTCTCCTGGCCTCTCCTCATCTCTCCTTACCTCTCCTCCTCTCTCCTCTCCACTCCTCAACTCATGCCATTGTCTTCATCTCTCCTTATCTCTCCTCCTCTTTCCTATCGATTTCCCGCTCCTATCTCCTCTATTCATCTCCTTTCCTCATCTCTCCTCATCCCTCCACTCCTCATCGCTATTCTCCTCTCCTCCCTCCGAGTTCTCCCCACCTCATTAGATGCCTTCATGAATATGTTGTTGTGATCATCTTCTGTGTGTGTGTGTGTGTGTGCGCGTGCGTGTGTGTGTGTGTGTGTTTGCACGCAGGTGAGACTCGAGAGAGGATTCACGCGTGTTCACTCTCTCAACAATGTCAACCGGGCTCTGCAAATCCTGCAAAAGAACAATGTAAGTGTACACATGTGCAAGTGCACACACATGCACGTACACACACACACACACACACACACATACACACACGCAATACCACATAAAGCATGGAGGATTTACACCAATATCCTTGTGGCTTACGCTAAAGCAGGATACACTGTTGGGACTGGGTTGGTTTAATGAACCAACACGGTACTTCAATAAGCGATTGGCGAAAAAAGAAATGAAATGCAATATTGTGTTCTGTTCAACACAACCACTTTGTGAATACAGTCGTTTTTGGGGGAGCTGAACTCATAGTTCAAATTAATGTTATATGTTTAATGGGGATTAAAAATTCATTTCAAATTAGCATTTTAGTTGATTCCAAAACATGAATTCTTCATTTGCGTTGTTTGATGCATACATTTAGTGTGTGCTTTAATTATTGACAGTTTTACACATTTAAAGAGAGTAAGAGTAAAATTATTTGAAAATCCCTATTTAATGTCAGCCCTTAAAAATACGAATGAAACTGCGGTCCTTCATTCTGATTTTTTATCGCTTTGGGATGGATTTCAGATACCATGGACGTGGTTTGTATCTAAAATGCTATAAAAAGTAGTACAACGTGTGGCATAAAAAGTAGTTGTTCAATCCAAACGGTGAAGTCATCCGTAGAAGTCAGTTCAGTTCAGTTCAGTCTGTGACTGCAAAATTCAACAATGGCAGATGTGGGGGCGGGGCCCTGGATCCTAAAGTTAGCTGTGATTGGTCAGCTGATATATAGCTGACAGCTGAACACACACGCACACACTCACACACAGACGCATAAACATAAACACACACATACAGATATATGCACACACACACACAAACACACACACACCCACACACACACACACACACACACACACACACACACACACACACACACACACACACACACACACACACACACACAGGGTTGAGGTGGATGCATGGGGTACTTTTGGATTTTCCCCAAAACAGCAGGACTGAAGGCGCATTAGACCATTTTCAAAGAGGCGGCTTGCATCGAGGAAAATTAATACATAATTATGTCTCTTTGAACTGTTAACTTAAATGATTCTACATACACTTTCTTCTCTGCTTCTCGGTCTTTGGCCTTGTTTAACCCCTCAATCCCTCTTTTATTGAGTCTTTATTTGGACGTGGGTAGTTGTGTGCCCGTCTGTCTGTTGAACATACTTAATTGATGACTGCCTGTCTTTCTCCCTCATTCTGTGTGTCTCTCTCTCTCTCTCTCTCTCTGGGTGTATATGTCTATGTCTCTCTCCCAGGTGGAACTGGTGAACATAGGAGGTGCAGACATTGTTGATGGGAATCACAAACTCATCCTCGGCCTCATTTGGAGTGTGATTCTCCACTGGCAGGTCTGTGTGTGTGTGTGTGTAGGAATCCATTTGTGTGTGTGTGTGTGTGTGTGTGTGTGTGTGTGTGTGTGTGTGTGTGTGGGTGTGTGTGTGTGTGTGTGTAAGCATGAATGCACTTGTGTGTATAGACCCCGTCCTCAGAGCTTATTATGAATTAAAGCAAGCAAAAGGCTGAAGGTTTAATGATCTATGTGACTTTGGCTTACTGTGCTTTTCCAATTCACTGCTCGTTAAGACTCGTTAATACTCGTTATGACTCGTTACGTGGAGTGGACGCTAATGGATCTCTTCGTTTTTTTTTCATTAACCTAATGTTGGGAATAATGGCAGAATGCATATTATCCCACAGTATGTTTGTTTGGTGTTGGATTTACATACAATTGAATGTGTGTATGTGTGTGTGCGTGTATGTGCGTGTGTGCATGTGTTGCATGCATTTAAAATATTTTTTTAGTCATCCATTGTTAAAATAGCTGATTTGTATATTACTATAGTAGTTGCGTATCCTTAGAGAGTGTGGATTTGTGTGTGTTTGCCCGTGTGTGCACAGTATTATGAATCAAAGAGCTACACAAAGCGATGATTAGAGCAGACCCGCTTATGTTACAGTCGCTTTTCCAGCTTAGATTTTTTAGCCTGGTGTCTAATTAATGTTGCTTTTCCTGCAACAAGCTGCGTTACTGTGTGACATACAGCGGTGGTCTGTATAGCCCCTAATACCATGCAGCTTCTACGTGTGTGTGTGTGTGTGTGTGTGTGTGTGTGTGTGTGTCTGTCTGTCTGTTTAAATGTTTCAATGTGAGTCTTTGCATGTTTTTCTATAAAAGGGGAATGTGAAGGTGATGTGAGCATGTGTGTTGGTGTGGAATTCTGTGTACGAGTGTGCGTTTGTGTGTGTGTGTGTGTGTGTGTGTGTGTGTGTGTGTGTGTGTGTGTGTGTATGCATACATTTTTCAATGCATGAGCTTGCTTGTCTATAATAGGTTGATGGGAAAGTATGTGTGTGATTATGTGTGTGCAAGTGTCTGTGTGTGCGTGTGTGTCTGTCTGTATATATGTGTGTGTGTGTGTGTGTGTGTGTGTGTGTGTGTGTGTGCGTATGCTTAAATTTTTCAATGCATGAGCTTGCTTGTCTATAATAGGTTGATGGGAAAGTATGTGTGTGATTATGTGTGTGCAAGTGTCTGTGTGTGCGTGTGTGTCTGTCTGTATATGTGTGTGTGTGTGTGTGTGTGTGTGTGTGTGTGTGTGTGTGTGCGTATGCTTAAATTTTTCAATGCATGAGCTTGCTTGTCTATAATAGGTTGATGGGAAAGTATGTGTGTGATTATGTGTGTGCAAGTGTCTGTGTGTGCGTGTGTGTCTGTCTGTATATGTGTGTGTGTGTGTGTGTGTGTGTGTGTGTGTGTGTGTGTGTGTGTGTGTGCGTATGCTTAAATTTTTCAATGCATGAGCTTGCTTGTCTATAATAGGTTGATGGGAAAGTATGTGTGTGATTATGTGTGTGCAAGTGTCTGTGTGTGCGTGTGTGTCTGTCTGTATATGTGTGTGTGTGTGTGTGTGTGTGTGTGTGTGTGCGCCTGCGAGTCTGCAGAGCCTTTGTCAAAGCTTGCCGCCAATTAGAGTGGAAATGCATGCAGTGACCTACTCCCAGATGAGCCACCCACTGAACTCACACACACAGAATAGCTAACAAACCACCTCTCTGCTTCTGTGTGTGCGTGTTTGTGTGTGTGTGCGTGTTTGTGTGTGTGTGTGTGCGAATGTGCGTGCATGTGTGCTTGCGTGTGGGCGTGCGTGTGCATGTCTCGCTACCACACACTCTTTTAGAAAGATACACCTGACTCTATTAATAGGCTTGATACTAGAACGTGTTTGTGTGTGTGTGTGTGTGTGCGCATGTGTGTGCGTGTGTGTGGGGAGGAGGGGGGGGGGGGCTGACACTCTTGCTTTGCTTTTTCCCACAACTTTCGGTCTGCATTTTTATCTTGTCTCTCTCTATTTCTCCCATCCTCTCTCTCTTTCTCCTCCCTCCGTCTGTCTGTTTCTCTATTTTATTATCTCTCTCTCTTTCTCTTTCTGTCTCTCTGTATCTCTGTCTCTCTGTCTCTCTCTCTCTCTCTCTCTCTCTCTCTCCCTCTCTCTCTCCCTCTCTATCTTTCTCCTCTCTCTCTCTTTCTCTCTCTCTCCATATGACTTAAATTGTCCCCGCTCTCTCCATCTTTCTGTTCAACTCATTCAACTCTAGTCTAATAGGCTGTGGCCTAAATCTAAAATATGTGTGGTGAAAGTTAGCGTTGGTTTTAAGAACCATAGATATATATATATATATATATATATATATATATATAAAATAAAAAAGTGTGCACACACTTGTGTGTGTGTGGGGGTAAATCTTGAGGAAGAAATGTGATGGACAGGTGACAACAATTTATGTATATCCAATGTGCATGTGTTGAGTTTCTACCTCTCTCTTTACCTCTCTATCTCCCCCTCCTCCCTGACTCGCACTACAATTGCTCCCATACTGTCATTCATACCTGCCAAACCTTGGCTTGTGTGTGTGTGTGTGTGTGTGTGCCTGTGTCTTTGCGTCTGCACATCGCCATGTTTACATATTTTAAGTCTGTCCTCTCCGTCGTTTTCTGTTGCTAGGATTATTCCGCAATTGTGTATCCCCTTAAAAATACATCTACTTTGTGTGTGTGTGTGTGTGTGTGTGTGTGTGTGTGTGTGTGGGTGGCTGCAAATCTGAGTCTCCCCAATGTCAAAACTGGCCAATGTGGGTACTATCCAACTTCACTCAGATAGGAGAGGATGTTTTGTCTGCTCATGTTGTATTTTAGGATAGCGTGTGTGACAACATGTTATTATCTGTCCTTCTATGAAGGATGAAACCTGACATAGGAAAAAAGATTTCCATTTCTATTAATATTATAATATGAATAAATAGTTCATGACTGATGTGTCTGACTGCAACTGATCCAGAAATGTGTGTGTGTGTGTGTGGATGGGTACGGTGTGTGTGTGTGTGTGTGTGTGTGTGTGTGTGTGTGTGTGTGTGTGTGCGTGTGTGTGTGTGTGCGTGTGTGTGTCTGTGCGTGGGTGTGGGTGTGTGTGTGTGCAGGTGAAGGATGTGATGAAGGATCTCATGGCGGGTCTACAACAGACCAACAGTGAGAAGATTCTACTGAGCTGGGTCCGGCAGAACACACGCCAGTACCCCCAGGTATAGACATGCATGCAAACACAAACAAACGCCAATACTCCCTAGTACACACACACACACACACACACACACACACACACACACACACACACACACACACACACACACACACACACATAAACAAATACCCTCTGGTACACGCACGCACATACACGCACGGTCACACAGAAACGAAAAATCACATACTATAATACCCACAGAGACGCACCACACCACACCCCAACATACCTCAACACACTAAAACCCCAGAGAACGCCCTCTGAAACCACAACCTCACACAGCACTTGCTACAACACCAAACTCCCTGGTTCACGGTGGCCCCCATTTTGATCCATGCGGAGACAAGATATATAGAGCCATATAAGGGCGTAGGTGCTGGGGCGGGGCCTAAGGATGCAGTAGTTGAAAGTGTAAGGCAAACTTTATTCATTCATTTATGCAGAAACTTTTTTTTTAACAATAAAACATATAGTGTATACACGAGAAAACGCTAAAAACAATAAAACAGGAAATAAAGCATATACACAAATACCAAAAACAATGTCTCAAGTGCTGTAGGCAAGGGAATAAGAATATGTTTTTAGTTTAGTCTGCAGATTGTCCCAAAGAGTGGGGGAGGCTATGGTGAAAGTGTAATCTAGAGCGGTTTATAGGATGGACTTTGGGATGGCTAGAAACTCATTGTCAGAGGATTTAAGGGGTCTGCTATTAAGGTAAGGGGAGATGATGCTAGAAACTCTTTGTCTGAGGATTTAAGGGGTCTGCTGGTAAGGTAAGGTGAGATTATGCTTGTAGGTCATGTTCTGAGGGCCTAAGGGACTTAAGGGTCAGGTAAGGGGAGATGATGCTACAAGTTCCTTGTTTGAGGACTCAAGGGACATTCTGGGAAGGTAAGGGACGAGAATGCTAACCTTAGGACCTAAGGGGTCTGCTGGTCAGTTAAGGGAGGTTGAGGCTAGTAGGTCATGTTTGAGGACTTGCGGGTGAGTTAAGGGGCGATGAGGTTTTGATACAGGGACAGCAGCGATACCGTGCAGGTTATTCAACGGTAAGAGTAAAGGGAGAAGGCGTTGTGAGTGGTTGGAGACGGTTACCGCTCCTCTTCTCCCTGTCCTAAAGACACGTCGCCATATAGCAGATTTATCGCGTCCTGTTATCTCCCGTTCCGGTCGGTTTGACGCGTCGACAAAGTCGAAGGGATTTTCAAACGAACGACGAAACACGGATCTGACAGCCAGGGGGGTTACCAAATGTCACCGCCAAACGGCGCCGTAAATCCTGGTGAGATTTGGGTGTGGTCGCTGGAATCTTCACACATCCCCCGAGTGTCCGTACCGCAACCGCCACCACTGCCGTATTAATGACAATGTAATCGTTATTAAACGATTACATTGTACTATATTATATGTTTAATGGGCTATATTTCACACGAGGGAGAGTGAAATATTGCATTAGCTTTAACAGGACACGTACACTCAAGTCTTTGTTTATCTATGTGTCTACAGGTCAACGTGGTAAACTTCTCCAGCAGTTGGAACGATGGATTGGCCTTCAACGCCCTCATACACAGCCACAGGTACAGACAGACAGACAGACAGACAGACAGACAGACAGACAGCGAGGGTAGGAATAGAAAGATATTTTAAAGCTTGTTGGATGCAAATATAAATCATTTCCTGGACAATTTTAATATTTGTATAGTGTAATATTAGTATATACTACACATTTCATTTATTAACAACGTTATTGTTCTTTGTTTCCTTTTACCAATGCTCCAGTCAATGTTCATTATTGGTATTCCTTCTCATTATCTGGGGATCTTATTGCTTTGGCAATATCGTTGTTGAGACTTTAATTCAAATAAAGAATTTTTAATTAGAATTCGAGAGGGGGAGAGAGACACAGAGAGAGACAGAGAGAGAGACAGAGAGAGAGACACATAGAGAGAGACAGAGAGAGAGAGCGAGAGAGAGAGAGAGAGACACACAGAGATAGAGACACAGAGAGGGAGACAGAGAGAGGGACACAGAGATAGACACAGAGAGAAAGAGAGGCACTGAGAGAGGGGTTATGTACAGGAACTGGACCGTGACTGACAGAGGGATACAGAGGGATATCTGGCAGTTTGGGAGTGATTGACAGACGAGCAGCTTACCCCCAATCCACCTGCTTTGTCCCGCCTTCCCCCTAGGCCCGAGCTCTTTGATTGGAGCTCGTTGGAGAAAAAGGCGTCGGCCATCGATCGGCTGGAGCACGCCTTCAGTAGAGCAGAGAAACACCTGGGGATAGAGAGACTACTAGATCCTGAAGGTAACTTTCTCTCTCTCTCTCTCTCTCTCTCTCTCTAACTTATATACATGCGTGCATACACAAGACAGAGACAACCTTGTATAATGTCTGACTGTAAATTTAGAGTAAATTACTGACTGGTAATGGACTGAATTACTTTCACAGTACTGTACCTTAAATATTTCACATAAAACTAAGTAGCACGAAAACTGTATACTGTAACTTCACCCCTGCCATGCCCATGGAATTACTGTGATATAGTGGTATTTAGCTGTGGTATTACAGTATCTTAATGTACATCAGGTAAAAAAAGAAAACAAAGACAATAATGCCCATTTATCTTTCTAATTCAGCACTTCAAGTGCAAGTACAACTACAAATCTAAAAATAACCATAGCTGTTTCTCTCGAGGCCCTCTACTCGAGGCATACTTTCGCACCGCACATTTTATGGTTCTCTTATCTTTAGGCAATCAATCAAAACTAGCAATGTAGAATTGTGCGTCTATTTGACATCTACTGTGATGGAATACAGGAATTTGAATATATGTTGGATAAAAAAACGAAATCTAAAATGTATTTTAATGTAGCCCATTCAAATGTATAGTGACAGATGGTACACATACCTCTTTTATGTGAGTGACTAACTGGAACATAATGTTCAATTGGACTGCAATCTTCTTGCAATCACCCCGGTCAGTAATTGATTTCAGGTCCATGATTTGGGGGCCTTGGAGGGGATGTATCTCCAGTGAAATTCATCAAGTCGTCACCTGGAGAACATTGTTGTCATTGTAAAGCTCTTGTAAAGGAGTGGAATGCTGAACGAACAAGAGAATAACGACTCATTTCAATGGCCGGCCACATTGAATGCGTTCACAAACAGTGACCCACTCACTGACCATTGTTACTGATCTAATTGATAGTGTATCGCACACCTCCCACCACACGACTTCAAGCCCAGCCTCGCTCTCGCAATTTTTAAGTCTCTTTAGATTTGCTTTTCGCACAGTTCCAAAAACAAAATTAAGTCAATGGCCAAGCCTGGAATCCAGGAGAAAAAGCATTCTGAAGTGTCTAATACTATTGTGTATAGACGACAACTACAGGCACTACTGTTCAAAGATGGAGACAAGCTGGAAATAAACACGTCAAGACACCGAGAAGACACTGCAAGTTATTGAATAGAATCACATTGAGTTTTTTTCAGCTGAGGCACAAATCAAATCAGAGGAAAGAAGACAGGGTGTAAACAGGCTGCAATTAACATTGCCCACACAATATCATCCCCATTTACGTCATTGTAGAACATAATCATTTATGATGATTTCACACGAAAGGCTGCCTCCTATGCTCATATTAATTTAGGATTTGTGCTCGCAGATTTTTTCAACGTTTTGTGTGGTTATCAGTGAAACCATGCACTTGTACCTTCCACTCCTTACAATCTTACAAGTATCACATAAAAGTAACCAGAATATTATAACTTTACTTTAAGTGCTGAAATTAATCCTAGGCCAGAGCACTGATCTTACCAATCTTTACTGAGCAAGCAGAAATATAAGTCAGTTGGGAATCAAAAATGATTTAGTAAAATTCAAACGAAGGGAAAGGGAAACTTGTGTATGAAAATGTGTTTGCGTGTGAACAGATCTAATGTTGTTTTTTTTGTGTGCAATTTTTTTCAAAATGTCCTTTATATTTCTTGCAGCTAGAAATATCCATATGAAAATCAGATTCATTACATTACCATGGACAATTAAGCAGGCGCTGCTTTGTGACATCTTGGTCTTCAGCACATCAGTAAAATAAGACAACTGTAACATACATCTATGATAGCATAGATTCAAGTCTATGTGTCCCACTGACTTAAAGGTGACTTGACGAGGTGGAGGATGTTAGCCAGCTAGCAAGCTAACAAACCGACATAACACTATCCTTTGAACTTGTGCCTCACATTAAAAAGCGTAGGGTAAATTACAGTGATGGTTCTTTCATTCGATGGTTCTTTCATTCACTCACTCATTGTGACAAACAACCAATAGTTAGAACAATCGTTCAATTCTTTTTGGCTAAAGATGTTTCCTCCATACTTTGTTTTACCATTACTGGAAGGCAGCCATCTTCGTTCCATTCCTTCGTTCCAAACGTTCCAATGTTTGACTGAAACCTGGTATCAGAGAGAAGGATACATTACCATATGAGGGGGAAACACAGACACATCTCATTAAGCCACGGGGGGGGGGGGGGGGGGGGTTCTCTATAAACTAGCAAGCAGCACACTCCAGCCAGCCTTATGAATGAAAACACAACAATCTAAGACACAGGGAACAGGGAATAAAGTGGTGAAATACCCTATCAGAGTATTGAGTTGACTGCTTCTTCTTGTCGGTTGGCGATGTTGGCACACTTGCAATCACTTTCTAGTTGTTTCAGAACGCGCCATATCCCACAATTCTGTGTGGTTTAAGCGCAATACAAAATTTACAGTCATTTTTTGTCTTAGCCAAAAGACCATAGCCCCTTAAACATACACACGCACTACACACTAGACACTATATACACACACACACACACACACACACACACACACACACACTACACACGACACACTGCACTACACACTACTTGGCTGACAGGCTGTCACGTCAGATCAGGAGGCTGAAGCTCAAGTTGTTCCTCGTATCATATCGCATTGCAGTCCAATCAAACACTTTAATTGGCCAAATTGAAAACGATCAGCCAGCCTCAGAGTGGCGGTTGTCGCGGTGATATCTCTTGTCACCTTGGAGACGGACTGTGTTAATGGTTCTGGGGGCCAAGGTTTGGCTCGCAACGTGAAGTGGAGGTTCATTGTTCTAAACGAGCATCTCGCCCCTCGATTACCCTCCTAGCCACTCCATTACCGTCCCTCCCACCTTTACCTCCGCTACAAAGGGGCCCGCAACTCCAATGGTGTTCGTGTTTGAGCGTTAAGGAGAAATCAGTTCTTTGGTGTTTGATTTAGTGAGGCGTGAAGACAGTTGGCGTCCGTATGCAACCGGCACTCGCTACAAAGCCTGGTTCTTATCTGAGAGGGTCAAAGGTTGTAGGTGCGATAAAGGGAATATATAATAGTTAGCATAAAAAGGTGAGGACCACAGTCTAGACTAAGTTAAGGACCACAGTCTGGAATAAGTTAAAGATCCCATGGCATGCTACTTTATACAGCTCTTAGTGGGCCCCTAACACAGTCCTTGAAGACGTTCAAGAAATTCACCCTTGGTGCAGGATTACAGCCACTACGAGCCAGTCCCACAATAAGCTTTCCACAAACGTGACATTTTTTAGAGGCGGGTCAAGGAGGAGAGTGGCCCTGAGCAGCTTGCGGCCACGGTACCATGCGCTCATGTTTACAGTGGATGCATCGCGATGGCGAGGAGCACATAGCTTTAGGCCGTGTTCCGTAAATATTCTAGAACCCTCCGGTTGCTCCAGTGGGAGTCCTGGAGCTCTAGGTCTAAATAATATCATATTATACATAGACATCTATATCATATAATATATATTGTCACGGCCAAAAGCTGTGTACGACTCCAGACGATGTTATGAATCTCAAACGACTGCGTCGGGTTTTCCGACGTCTCTGGTTGTTCCACTGCCCGCTGCCGAGGCACCACCGCCTCGACAGCGGGCAGCAAACAGCGCCAAGTGGGCACCGAGGCTCTGGCGGGAGACAATCGAAGGCAACAATCCCTTTCTCCTCCATGTCGCGGTTCATGTACTTCAGGGAGTCAAAGCCAAAGTTCCTTTCCCCCCAATTCCTTCTCAACCATGGCTGAGATAACCCCCACTACGAGTCTTGTTGTGGAAATACCAGAGACGTCAAAGAACTAATGTGTTATGCGCCATAACACCAACAGCAGAACTGTTATCCAACTATCAAAGAGGTGTACAACACTTGCGTTACAGTGTATGTATTCACACACACACACACACACACACACACACACACACACGTGGCGCTCGGACAGTCGTAGCTCATTGTCTCATTGGCGGGCCATATTCTTTGGGCGGGCAATGCAGAAAAAGGGGAGGTAACTTGGCCCCTCATGACGACATATGGGGCCAAATTCGAAATCGGAGCATTTGACCTTTCATTTTTTCAAAGGCAGAGCAGGATACCTAGTGCTCGTTTTACACCTAATGCCTTTTCTAGCTACTGGGGGACAATAGGCAGGCTAGGGGAACTCATATTAATGTTAGAAATTTGAAATGTTCATGCCATGGGACCTTTAAAGACTTAAGAGTTAAGGCCCACAGTCTAGACAAAGTTAAGGACCAGAGTCTAGGCTTAGGTAAGGACCACAGTCTATGATGGAGTACTGTTTGATGATACATTTTTAAAACAAAAAAGGTCTCATAAAGGTCCTGTTCAAACAATGAGACTGACTCATTATTCAAAACCACAAGGGAACTGTAACTAATCACCTAGTGTGATGCGATGCGCATATGTTCAGCAGGAGATTGGTGCTGACCTCACAGGTAGAATGTACGACGGCGGAATCACTAAAAAGGTTCTGACGTCAAATTGGGTTCACAGGACGAAAGTTTTTGACAAAACCACTGGCCCAACCCTACCAGTTCTTTAATGACTTTAATCCGTCATTAATAATAGAAGTGCAGTGACAATGGACCATATGGCTTCATTGAACCCAAAAGGGGGGATAGGGGGGGGCTTCTAACTTGGTTGCCAGATTGGGTTGCATCTGTTTAGGAAGTGTCCATAACTCCACTCGCTGAACATAGAGTTCCTTCTGCTAATACCGGTGCTTTAGTGTCGTCACCCCCTGTCACACTAAGGCTTCCAAGTAAGGTTAGAGGATTGATTGCAGGTCAAATTTAAAGTAAGGAGATATACACACACCCACTGAGTGTACTTAGGAGTGTCTACTTATGAGTATTCATGAGCGAAAACCACCGGATCTGCACGAGGACATAAGCTCACCCTTCAGCCTACGCGTATGGATAATGGATGGGGAGGGCAGAGGACTGGAAACCGAGGGACTGGAGTCTGTAAATCTGCTGAAGTAGAGCAGGGTTGGACAGGATGCAGGTCTCTGAGGATGTTGGACAGACCTCATGAGATGAGAGGGCTTAAAGGGGAACATGGAGTGGTGTCGTAGTCTCGTATTTATAAGCTGTAAAGTGGGTGAATTTCCATTGGGGGTTCGAGCTTGGAACTTTTCAGTTTGGAAGTCGTACACCCTAACCGAGGGGCCGAAACTAGCACGGCCCCTAAACTCACTCGAGTACTTTGTCGCAGGTATCCACTTCCTTCGACTGCTGCGCTCTCTCACTCTCTCCCCCTCTGTTTCTTTCTCTCTCGGCCTGTCTCTCTCTCTGTCTGTCTCTCTCTCTCCCTTTCGCTCTCTGTGTACCTACCTCTCTTGCCCTCCTCCTCGGTGTTGTTCATTATGCGAGCTGGGTGAGTCTCATCCATCACCATTAGGGCTCTGCGTAGCCTCAGTCTGCATGTCCACCGCTGTTAGCTACCGTCTCTCAATTCCACCTCTTTCACTCTCCCTGGCTCTCTGTGTCTCTGTGTCTCTGTGTCTCTCTATCTCCCTCTCTCTATATCTTACTCTCTCTCTCTCTCTCTCTCTCTCTCTCTCTCTGTCTCTTTGTCACTCACTCGTCGCCTTCTCTATCTGTCTCTCCTCGCTCTTTCTGTCAGCGTTCCTCTCTCTGTTACTCACTTGGTGTCGGTTCATCACACAATGTAATGCTCTTTCTCTCTCTCTCATTCTCTCTCTCTCTCTCTCTCTCTCTCTTTATGTCTCTGTGTCTTGCTGCGTCGCTCTATCTCTAATGCTCTGTTGCTCTGTTTGTCACCTGTGTCCTCTTTCTGTTTTCTTTTTCTCTTTCTCTCACCCTTTCCCCCTCTTTTTCTGTTATTCTGTGTGTGTCTCTCTCTCTCTCTCTCTCTCTCTCTCTCTCTCTCTCTCGGTCTCTCTCTCTCTTTGAATTATCCTTCCTCATCTGTTCTCTCTCTCTCTCTCTCTCTCTCTCTCTCACCGCTCTTCTTTTCTAATCAAAGCCGATTGGCCTTCTCCCCTCCGCCTTGACGTCACTGCCTTCGTCTGGCCGTCCCCACTTTGCATTCATGTTCAGGGCCATCGTGCCTCCGGTGGAGACGTGGTCCCACCAGAGGCCACGTCCCCGTTCCCCCCCACCCTACGTCTGCTGTCTGGGTTCCCAGCCCCCAGGCCTCAGCATTCATCCACAATCTAAAGCACCATATTGCTTTGTATTGATCACGGTCCTCAATGATAGTCTATATATATATATATATATTTGTTTTAAAAAAAATCAAATCCCTAAAACAATGTACCACTCGTTTTATTTTGTGATCTTCAAAGCACTCGTGAGAGTGTTTTGAAGCATATGGGAGGAGGGCTCTTTTATGAACAACAACGTTTCATTATATCATCCGGAGGCGCACACAGTGATTTTCTAGATTCAATAATATAGATATTATATTAAATAGATATTATGAAGCTCCGGGGGTCCGCAGATGGTAACAAACACTTTCTCCTCCATGTTGCGGTTCATTCTGGACTTCAGGGAGTCAACGCTGATATGCTGTCACGACAAAGCGTCAAGCGAAATTTGAAGGAAAGCATTTATTTCTCACGCAAATTTTTCGCTTGGGTATAATCAGGCCATGCCATTCATCAAACGTGCCTTTGCATTGATTTTGTATGGATTCCTTGTGCCTTCATTTTTGGTGTGAACACAGCTTTACAGGTGAAAAGTCACGGAGCTTGTTACATATTGATAATAGGGAGGATATTGGTAGCCAGGTAATGTTAATCATTTTGGTCACACACCCCAATCTGATTGGAGTGAGTGAGAGTCGTGGGAGTGGCTTGAGCAGGAGGGATAAAGCCCCAACATAGCCCTCCCCTTAAAGAAACGGTGTCTGGAGTCGGCCATGTCAAACAGGGGTCTTTGGTTTTCCTTCAAAAGATGATTGTATCGATACTGACTTGCAGTGAACCTTTCTTAAACCCCCTAGCCGCTACTTCATGATCCTGACCCTCAGAAATAAATTACCACACAGCACTGTCTTATCCAAAAAAACTAATAGGACACTGTCTCTTTAAATAAGTTTCACATGCATGTTGTGATTGTTTTGTACTGTATTGTGCTGTGTTGTTTTTAATGACTTTCTGTACGCTTTATAGCTTACTCTGTGCATGGCCTCTATAAAATAAATGAATAAACTAAATTAAACTAAGCTCTGCTGTTAAATGGCACGCCAGAGTGGAATTCTGTGGAAAGACACTTAGGAACGGGTGGGAAGTTTTACAGCAAGTTAGTATCAGGCAGGGACTTGTATTTTGTCATCTAATTAGACTAATTGGTGTCTTCACGGACGGACAACACACACAATGTAAATTAAATATGCACCGCACATGCGCGCTACTACACACACACACATACACACACACACACACACACACACACACACACACACACACACACACACACACACACACACACACACACACACACACACACAAACAGGGTCCAAATGCGCAAACACACCATCACAGATTCCATTTCAATTCTTCATCCTTTTATGCTTCAATCAGTTTAGACCCAAACACTGAGACACAGGAGGCAGATGACGAGTTGAAATGAGTAAGGATTAACCATGACGGTGTATAGTTATTCAAAACTACTTCCTGTTATTCAATAATAATTCCCGTTATTTGAATATACTTCCTGTTATTGGAAAATACCTCCAGTTATTGGGAAATACCTCCCATTATTAGAAAATACTTAAAGTTATGGAAAATATGTCCCATTATTCCGTAATTGGAATATACTACCCGTTATTGGAAAATTCTTCCAGTTATTGAAAATACGTCTAGTTATTAGAATATCCTTCCGGTTATTGGAGAATACTTTGGTGGTGGTTAGCAACCTTAGCTTCGTCTATGCCATGTCAACGCTGCCGTGGTACACTACTTTTCAATAACCAGACCCCTGTGGTGGTGAACGCTGATGCAACACTTACCAACAGTGATAAGATATTAGTTACTCCCATCTCTAACGTTATTGTTTTTCTAAGTGAAAAATGTTCTCACAAGGCGCTTTGAGCATGTCTTTGCACTGTCAAGGAGACATCTGGTCGATGGTTGTATTTCTCTGTTGTTTTTAATATAGGAATTCTAGCGCATTGATTTGAAACCTTCAAAGGAAGAGGTCTCCTGTTCTAAAAAATAATGCACACCCTTGGAACTTTATTGACCAATCAGGATCAACTATTTACCAAAGCAGTGTTATAGATATGCTTTACGACTCAAAAATTAAGAAACGCAACTATAAGTTTAACTTCAACGTGATTCAAGCGAAGTGTGTCCAACGTTCAGCCCTGGTTTGAACTAAACACAGGCGGGAAAAAGGATGTGACAATGACAGGTCGAGAGCGGTTGCGTGCTCGTGTGCTCCCGGCTTTGCCCTTTTCTCACGTGTATTATATAATTGACAATTAATTAAAGTAAGCGGCGCTGTGTTTAGACAGCGGCCATGTCGACCCGTGTCTGTAGCGATGGCTCGCGTACGCATATGATTAATGTGCCGCGACAAACCATACCGGACTCATTTTCCCCTGACCACTAGAGGGCAGGGCGAGGAGGTCATCCCACAGGTCCTTTAACTCCTCGCTCCTCCATTAACCCGTTGGCACCACGGCAACGGAAGTTGGGTAAACTCTGTTCATTTTATGCTCCAATGACCCGTTCGTTTTCAAGAGGATGGTGGAAAGTCGGGGGCATTTTGGTCGGAATTACCTTTGAAAGATAAAGAACAACATTTTAAAGTTTAAAGATGAATTTAAAGACATTTTGATGTTTTTGTGTTATGCAACAGCATAAATCTGTCCATAACTGTCTCTCACTCCCTCTTTCCCTGTCTCTCTCTCTCTCTCTCTCTGTCTCTCTCTCTGACCCTATCTCCCTCTCTCCCTCTCTCCCTCTCTCTCTCTCTCTCTCTCTCTCTCTCTCTCTCTCTCTCTCTCTGACCCTATCTCCCTCTCTCCCTCTCTCCCTCTCTCTCTCTCTCTCCCTCTCTCTCTCTCTCTCTCTCTCTCTCTCTCTCTCTCTCTCCAGATGTTGCGGTCCGCCACCCGGACAAGAAGAGCGTCATGATGTACGTGACATCACTCTTCCAGGTGCTTCCCCAGAGCGTTACCATGGAGGCCATCCAGGAAGTGGAGACCCTGCCCAAGGCCAGGGCCACGCCCACCGCCGGCGTTACCATGGTGACCACAGAGCAGCACTACCAGATCCAGACCCAGGAACGCTACTCTCAGCAGGTAAGGCACACACACACACACACACACACACACACACTCGCTCACTCCGCCATTGACACTGACTCCAAGCAATGACATTGGTGCAGCATGGCATCATGTTTTCGTCTGTCATGCACCATGTATCTGCTGCCATGACAACCGGACGCCTTTTGTTGTTGTTATTTGTGGGTGCTATCTCTGTTAATGTTTACAGCTTTTGGTGTCACCGTGTGTTCCATCTCTTGCACCCAACCCAAACTCAATATTCCATTGGAAGCGCAGCAGAAATGCAATAGTTTCATATGATGTAATACACATTGGTTCTGGAAGTTAGGATTTGCAGATCCGTTCCCGTCGCACTAGGATGCTCCCATAGTCCCCGTTCCCCCCCGACTCCCTGCCCACCACACACATCTTACCGTCACTGCCTTCCTGTCAACCGATACGAAAGAGGCCTTTGGCCCATCCCAGCTGAAGCCCTATCCTGTGGTAGCATTAGTATAAACTTCCTGGCTACCGGCTGGCGTGGTTTTAAAAGCTGCTAACTTCCTTAACCGACGAAAGAACCGAGGCATCTTAATGCTATCTCTAAAACCTCAGCAGACGGAGATGTGCATAGGGATGTGAAAACACTGCTCGGAGCAGATTTAATAATGAAATATGTTGCGGCGGGAGATCCGCTTTGCTTCCCCGTCTAACGCCGCCCGTTAACGAAGTAAAACCCTCCGGGAGGACACGGACACGATTCCCAATCTCCACGGAGCCTCCCGCGAAAAATCGGTTGGAAACACTGAATACCCAAACAGCCCTGTTCTCTGTCTCCGTCTGTCTCGCTCTCTCGCTAGCTAGGCGCTCTGTCGACGATTCCTGTTTTCTTGAGAGATTGTTAATGAAGAGCGGTTGCTTACATTCTTCGTCTGCTGCTTTAGTAGAAAGTGTTTTCCGGAACGAAAAAATGAAAAAAAGGCGACCTCAAGGACGCTGTGGTTCAGGGCTCTCGGTGTAATTGACACCTTGATTGAGTCGACACGCTATCGCATTCAGCGGGAGGGAAAATGGCCACCACGCTCAGGGCGGGAAAATTCGCCGTGACGTTAATAATTGAGTAGTCCGTGTGGCGGACTGTGTTCATGTGGAACGGTGAAGAGAGCTACCGGACAACGTATTCTCAATGTGCCATCGGTTCGACACCCCCCCACCTCTTCCTCTGACCTCCTTGAGGCGGAATCACACCAGCCTTGTCTGGCTTGTTTTCGGATGCATATTTATGAAGGGGGGGGGGGGGGGCGTCTTTTGCAGACGCTGGCCTTAAAAAGGATCAAAGAAAACCCAAGACATAAGAAAATAGTTGGGGGAAATCACAATAACACAGCAAAGGCTGTATGGTAGGAGAACAGATTTGTAGTCGAAGGGTCGCTTTGGACTCCCCAGTGTAAAGGTACTGGGTTTAATTCTTGATGTCCACGGCCTACCCGTAAGCATCCATTATCTTGTAGCAGATACCCTCACCCCTCCCTTACTGAGCATGAATGTACTAATTCAATCTCAGTCACTTTGGATGACAGTATCTGATCAGTGGCTAAATTATGAAATGATAAAAGTTGTAAAACTGGATTGCTTTGGCGGACATTAAGTGTAAATTGTGTAATGTCTGCCTTTAAAGGCAGATTGGCCTGGAGAGGCCAATTATTGATAAAAAAAAGCCCTCCCTTCAAATTCAAACCGTGAAAAGACATAACCCTGAAAGTGTGTGGTCCTTCCAGGGGGAGAGGGAAATGAATCGTTAGTTCTGATGCTTCCGATGTCGCTGTTCAGCGGATGTTTTGTGGAGATTATGAAGGTCTGACAGCCCATAACCAAGGCAATGGGAATCATATTTCCTCCCAGATTAAAGTGATTCTTCTCCATACCTCGGAGCAGGAAGGAAGTAGCATAATCGTAGCTTAATGGTTAGCGATGGCTAATGCTATTAGCCTAGTAAGTATGATGACCAGCTTGCTTTCTGTCCGTCTTTGTCTCTCTCCCTCTCTTGCTCTCTTGCTCTCAATCGATCAGTTGAGTCTTCTCGGGAGAGAGAGAGAGAGAGAGAGAGAGAGAGAGAGAGAGAGAGAGAGAGAGAGAGGTGCCCTGCAGATAAGCAATGACAGGAAAGGGACAGCTTGGACGAGATGGACAGGACAGGAGGAGTGGAGGCTGACAACAGCTCTTATCTCTGTATTTGTCTGTCATCGAGGGTTAACAGAGAGGGGGGAGAGTTAAGCAAGCCGAAGGGGGGGGGGGGGGGGGGGGGGAGCTGCATCAGCCAATGGTAGAGCAGGACAAAGGGGTAAATAAGACGAGGACAGAAAGCAAGTAAGCGAGAAAGATGGGTCGACAAAAAGGAACAAAGACAGAGAAATGTGAAAGAGAGATCGAGAGAGAGACGGGGGGGTGGAAGAGAAGGGGTGTGTAGAACCGCATGGACGATTGACTCCAGGATAAGAAGAGAGATGAGGGAAGCAATGTAGAGAGAGAGAGAGAGAGAGAGAGAGAGAGAGAGAGAGAGAGAGAGAGAGATGGAGAGAGATGGAGAGAGAGGGGGAAGTGATGCGTTGAGAGATTAATCTCGTGCGGTGTCTGCAGTGTAATGGTTCGCTGGCTTTTAGCGATGATCGGGCGATCAGAGACGTCTGGCTTTCTCCGGGAGAGAGACCTAGTGAGCATTGGAGAGAGAGAGAGAGAGAGAGAGAGAGAGAGAGAGTTAGAGAGAGAGTTAGAGAGAGAGTTAAAGAGCAATAGAGTTAGAATTAGAGAGCATTAGAAAGAGAGAGAGAGAGAGAGAGAGAGAGAGCAGTAGAGATAGAGTTAAAGAGAGAGAGAGAGTTAGAATTAGAAAGCGTTACAGAGAGACAGTCTCACAGAGAGGATTTGTTCGGGTCTGTCTGAGTTTCCCTCCTGCATTAGAACCTAAACCTCTTTCAACAGGTTTTTGACACGCTCCTGAGCACCTGAGCTCACCAAAGTCATCTGCACATTTAGTGCACAACTTTTCCAAGGAACTTACTTTGAGACGGAAATTATAGATAAACCTACACCCATTTGAAGTTAGCTGAAATTCTTCTAACACCGATCAAAACCGTACTCTCAACCCGCGTTCGTTTGGTTCCACCCCTAATGTCTTCTTCCTAATGCTAACTAAGTGTTAGCGCAGCGGGAATACTAGCCGGTAGCGTTAGCCTGCTAGCACCCCAATGGGAGCACCTGCAACCAAGCATCCAGCTGCAGCACCTGTGCCTTCTAGTGTGTGTGTGTGTGTGTGTGTGTGCATGTGTGTGTGTGTGCATATGTGTCAAGCACATGCTGGCAGTGCACCACCGTATCACACACACAAACACACATTCCTTTCCCCCTTCAATCTATCCTCTTGCTCTCTCACTCATGTCATGGTCACCATGTTTTTTTGTATTTTCATGTTTGTGCTTTTGTCTCTCCTCTGCTCTGTCTCCCTCTATCCATCTCTCCTTATGTTTTCTACCTGGCTGATATCTCTCTGCTTGTCTCTTCTTCCGGTGGGATCCGTGTAACCTGCGCTCGGCCTCCACCTCTTTCCTCTCCTCCACCTCTCCATCTTCTTCACTCCTTCACTCCAACTCAACCTCTTGACCCCACTCTCTCTCTCTCTCTCTCTCTCTCTCTCGCTCTTTCTCTCTGTCGCTCTCTCTCTTTCTCCATCTCCCTCTCTCTGTGTCTCTCTCTCTCTCTCTCTCTATCTCTGTTTCTCTCTCTATGTCTTCCCTCTCTCATTTGCACTATATTTGTTACCGCTTTATCTCTGTCTGCCTCTCTCTGTCTGTGTGTGTGTTGGTGTCTCTCTCTCTCTCTCTCTCTCTCTCTCTCTTTCTCTCTCTCTCCCTCGCTGTCCCTCTCTCTCTGTGTGTGTGTCTCTCTTTCTCTGTCTGTCTGTCTGTCTGTCTGTCTGACTGTCTGCCTGTCTGTCTGTCTGTGTCTCTCTCTCTCTTGCTCTCTCTCTCTCTGTCTCTCTCTCTCTCTCTCTCTCTCTCCCCCCCCTCTCTCTCTCTCTCTCTCTCTCTCTCTCTCTCTCTCTCTCTCTCTCTCAGATTACAGTGAGTGTGGCTCAGGGTCGTGTGCGGAGCCCCTCCCCAACGCCCCCCCGCTATAAAAGCTGTGCCTACACCCAGGCCGCGTATGTCACGTCCCCCGATCAAAAGAGGAGGCGCTTTGCTGACCAGGTCCGTGGCCCTGCACCACTGACACCTGTCTGTCTGTCTGTCTGTCTGTCTGTCTTCATGCCTGTACGTCTGTCTGTCTGTCTGTCTGTCTGTCTGTTTGTCTGTCTGTCTCCATGCCTCTCTGTCTGTCTGTCTTCAAGCCTGTCTGTCTGTCTGTCTGTCTCTCTGTCGCCATGCCTCTCTGTCTCTCTGTCTTCATGCCCGTCAGTCTGTTTGTCTCCATGCCTGTCGGCCTGATGGTCCGACGATCTGTCTGTTGCTCTGTCCACCTCACACCATCCTCGACCTGTCTGTCCACCTGTCTTGCTATTTGACAGTCTTTCTGATCATCTGTCTGTGTGGCTGCCAGTCCGTCTGTTAAACAGTACTCCATTGACTGATTTTTACTGAAAAGAAGTGTTGTGAAAAGTTGCGATCTTCATATTGCACGCACGCACACACACACACACAGACCCACCGCTGTCCACTCACAAACATCCTCCACCTTTCCTGCTCCAACTCCTCCACCTCTGGCCTCCACCTCCCCTCCCCCCCCCGGTCCTTCCCCCCCTGTGCCCGGGCCGTTCGTCAGGCGGACGGGTCACCGAGTCTGCTTCTCTGTCTGCTTCCTGCGTCTCTCTCCCTTAGCGCCGCATGTTAGCGCCCCACTGGCGACCGCCGACAACACTCCGCAGAGCGTGTGAGAGTGTGTCCAATGTTTAGCGTACCGGCGGAGTCATGGGGAGGCGGGGGGAGACGGTTCGGGGGGGGAGGGGAAGGAGACAATTTCGGGGGGGGGGGGAAGGATGGGCGAGGTGGATGGGGGAGGATTGATTCTGGACTGTGGCCCTCAGGAGCCGCTAGATGTGGTTTGTGTGTGCGTGATAGGAGGGGAGGGGGCGTGTTGGGGGGGAGAGAGGGCGGGGTCTGCGTTGGGGGGGGGGGGGGGGGGGGGGGGGGTTTGCGGTTGGCGATAGAGAGAGCTTGTCTCTTAGATAAGCCCTGCTGAAGTACTTTCTCCTATAAAAAGCAGTCACCCTGTAGTGGGTCTCTCACATTGCAAGCCCCCCCCCTCCCTACCTGCATCCCCCCTCCCCCTTCTCCTCTCTCCCTCTCAATTAACGGTTCCTTTCAGGGACATTAAACCGGCGTCGGCTATTTTATTTCTTTGCACAGAACGCAGCCCTGGTTCTGGCTCCTTCGGTCGAACACGCACTGCTTTAAACGTGGGGGGGAGTCAGTCCCATCATCTCCGTCTCTTCGTTTCGTTGTTCTCCGATAATATCAGATAACATCAGACAATATCAGAGATGGAGGGATGGTGATGTGTTGAGTGGGGTTATTTTTAGCACTTGGTTTGTTTTCGGAAACACTGTGTTTCTTGACGTGGAGGCTGATTAAAATAGCGCCGGATAGATGATAAGAGAACAGCGCTTGACGCCCATCACGAGCAGGGAGTGGGTTATAAACGCTGCGAATATGTGATCAAACAACAGGAGGGTACATGCAGGGTCCTGCTTTCTAGCCGACGCCTGATACAGGTTTTCACATCATTACCGCAATAAGAGAGGAGAGAGAGACAGAGAGAAATTGGGAGGGAGGGAGAGAGGGAGGGAGGGAGAGAGTGGGGGAAAGAGTTGTTAGTGTCTGGATCATTGGCAGTCACAGGGGGAGCGAGAGATGGAGAGATATATATATGGAGAGAGAGAGAGACATGGAGAGAGAGAGAGAGAGAGAGAGAGAGAGACAGAGACATGGAGAGAGAGAGAGACATGGAGAGAGAGAGAGAGAGAGAGAGAGAGAGAAAGAGACATGGAGAGAGAGAGAGAGAGACAGAAAGAAATGGAGTGAAAGATACATAGAAAGAGAGATGGAGAGAAATAGACATATAAAGAGAGAGAAAGAGAGAGAGGTGGAGAGAGAGAGAAAGGGAGAGATGGATGGAGAGAAAGAGACAATCAGATGGAGAAAGAGAGAGAGAGAGAGAGAGACAGAGAGAGAGAGAGAGAGAGGGATGGAGAAGAAGATCCAGAGAGAGAGAGAGAAGAGAGAGATGGAGGGCCCTTGAAAAGGCAGCGCTGGTTGTTAAGGTTGGATCGGGTCCAGGGCTACTTGTCAGCAGCAGTAATGGCCTCCGATAACGGCCCTCCCTCTCCCCCACTTCCTATCGCAGCGCTCTCGCTCTCCTCGTGTATATATATATATATATATATATATATATATATATATATATATATATATATATATATATCTTCTGCTCTCACTCTCTCTGTCCACCCATCTGTCAATTTGATCTCCCTGTTGTGTCTTCCATCTCCTGTCTCCTCCCCCCCGGCCTTCTGTCCTCTTGCTCCCTCCGTTCCTCCATCCCTTCCTGATTCATTTTGCTCTTTTCGTTCCCTGTGTTTTTTCATCCCTACCTCCCATCCATTCCTTCTTTCATTCATCCCATTCATGAATTCATGCATGCATTTATCCTTCTTAACCATTCATCCATCCCAACTCTTCCTGTGCCTTCCCCTCTCTCTCTTAAACTCCCTCCATCTCGCTCCCCTTTTTTCATCCATCCCCATTTCCCTCATTCAATCCCATCCCTCTCTCTCTTTCTCTCCCCCCGTCTCTCTCTCACTCTCTCTCTTTCTCTCTCCCATCTCGCTCTCTCCCCCAACCTCACTAACTCTCTCTCTCCCTCTCTTTATGTCTCTCTCACCCTACCTTCCTATCTCTCTCTTCCTCACCTCACATCCTTATCTCTCTCCTCTCTCTCTCCCCCAACCTCTCTCTCTCTCTCTCTCCCTCTCTCCCCACATCCCTCTCCCCCCCCTCTCTCTCTCTCTCTCTCTCTCTCTTCCTCTCTCTCCCCTACCTCCCTATCTCTCTCTCCCTCTCCCCCCACATCCCTCCCCCCTCTCTCTATCTCTCTCTCTCTCTCTCTCTCTCTCTCTCTCCCTCTCGCTCTCACTACCTTTACCTCTCTCTCTCTCTCTCTCTCTCTCTCTCTCTCTCTCTCACTACCTTTACCTCTCTCCCCCCCTCACCTTCCCATCATCCCTCTCCCCCTTCCTCTCCCTCTCCCTCCATGCAGTTCCTGACTCCCAGCCAGGAGGACCTCCAGAGGGGTCTGAGCCCCCTGCCCCCGGGCACGGCCACCCTGGAGGGCTACCAGGCATCGCTGGAAGAGGTACTGCCCCTGGAGGGTGGGGTCCGAGAGCACTTTGATCACACTGATGGAGAAACGCTTACAATGTCTTAAGAAGATTATGATAGGGCCCAGGTTGATATGAGAAGAGATTAGAATAATAATACCAGGTGGTATTACACTGGCTGCTGATCCATGATCACACACTGATTTGACTTCATATGTCACACATTCGATTGGATTATTATTCTTTTTGATTGCCTGATGAAAGTCTTAATGACACTTATTTTGTCGTTGTAGGTACAATGTTATTGTAATGATAGATAGATTGAAGGATGGATGGATAGATTGATGGATGGACGGATGGATGGATGGACGGATGGATACTTTATTAATGTGAATCAGCGAGTATCTCAGAACAACACATAGTAAATGCACGCAATAAAAATAGAAACATGGTAAAAATATGTTTTTATGACATGCAAAAATACAAGATGTTTACATAGAGATGTGATATCAGGGAGGTGTTAATTGAAGAAACTCCCACACTAAGCAATTTTGAATGTAACGCCTTCATTAGGTACCAGACCTGCCTCAGACTGATCTCCAGGAATAGCATAGAGAACATCATTACAATCATCTCTGGCCCGTTCAAAGTCCCTTGGCAGAGTGCTCCCTTAACGCCTAACCCAAAAACACTTAAACAGATTTCCTCTTAACACCCAACTCAAAAACACCCACATAAGAGTTTCAACTAAACGTTTTGACCAAATACACATTTGGGATGAATAATCCCGCCCCCGTATTTGAGTGTTATAAACACACCTAATAATCAGAGTTAGCTAATGTAGCTGGCTCGTCCAGAGCAGCGCTCGGTTAGCTAGGAGGGGGTCATCCCTATGTTCCCCAGGTCCTATGTTCCCCGGGTGCGAAGGGCTAGGGTCAGGTTTAGGGTTAGGGTTAGGGCTAGGGTGAGGGTTAACCCTAAACCTAACCCTAACCCTAACCATAACCAATAGGAGGAGAGCCATTCTAACCGATCACAGGCGAATCAGAGGCGAGAAAGGCGGTACTTGCCCCTACCATCCAACGAAAAAAAGATTTGCTCTCCGGATCCTATGTTCCCCGGTCACATACAAAGCAGGGAACATAGGACCCGGGGAACATAGGTACGCCCCCGCTAGGAGGCTAGGAGGCAAGAGGGGTGTCTGGACCGCATAGGGCCCCCCAGTCGCCCCACCCACCTTTCAGTCACAAGCCGCCGAGCGCTAACCTGCCTCTCCCAGGTGCTGACCTGGCTGCTGTCGGCGGAGGACGGACTCCAGGGCCAGCCCCCCATCTCCACCCAGGTGGAGGAGGTGAAGGAGCAGTTCCACACACACGAGGTAGCTTCCCCCCCCCCCCCCCAAAACACTCTGAACCCCGAATCCATCCTCTTTTTCTCCTTTGTTCTTTCTTTCTTTTCATCGTTCTTTGTCTGTCTTTGTTTCTTTGTTAGTTTTCTGGTTTCGCTCCGTCTTTTTTAGCTTTTTTTGCTTTTTATCATTTTCCTTTCTTTCTTTCTTTCTTTCTTTCTTTCTTTCTTTCTTTCTTTCTTTCTTTCTTTCCTTCCTTTTTCTTCCTTTCTTTTCTTTTTCTTTCTTCTTCCTTTCTTAATTATTGATTAAAAAAATTTAAATAAAATGTCATATTTCTTTTTTTTCTATCTTTCTTAAAATTTCTTTCTTTCATTTTTTAAATCATTTTTTGGTTCTTTATTTTTTCTTTTCTTTCTTTATACCTTTCTGTTATCCTCCTTCCCGCCATTGCTATCCCATGCTCCTATCTGTTCATCCCTTCATCCTCCTAGCCTGCCTGGACCTCTGTTGGTCCGAGACCCTCAGAGGTCCAGAGAGAAATCACAGAGTTCTGTCTTTCAAGGCCCTCGCAGGGTACAAGTCTTTAAGGAAGTTTATGCGTCCGTTTAGGCGTACTCCATTTCAGGAGCCTGAACTTATTAAAAAATGTACAACACATCTTGTAAATATTTAATAGCATGCAAACCACACACGTCTAACACCCACTGGGTTCTTCTGAACGATTGGTGTGATGATTTAGAGATCAGTCTCTGGATAAGCAGCGGTTGGTCGAGCCTGGGGAAAACTCAAACAATTATTTATGTTAGGCAACCAAATAAAAACTTGGTAGACTGAAATCCAGCCAACTCTTTGACCAATCGATTCGTTGATGGGGGAAAATGTTTTACGATTTACTAGAATATTTTCAACAGCCACAGTGCGCGCTACTCTACCTGCTACCTTAAATATCAATGAAGTAGTCGTTTTGTGGAGGAAGTCAGTGGGTTTCAGATCCACTCTTGGTCCGGAGTGCGACTCGGTTACGGTTACGAGAAAGCTTAAATGTAACGCGGGTTGCACACCGGACGAGCCACGGAGCGCGCGTTGCATCGTAGAAAGACCACACACGTCAGAAGATTGTATTTGAAGGCCTTGTTCTGTGTTTGATAGAATGGGTCCCAATGGAAGGCGCTGCAATGCGGGCCAAGGTGCCAATTCTGATACATACACACTCGAAGCCAAACCCAGCGTTTCATACCAAAGTCGTTGGAAAAACGACAACCCAAAAGAGTACTTTTGGGTTGTCGTTTTTAATAAAATGCTGCCACACCGATTTTTGACATGTGTCAATTAGTTTGGAGCAGAGTAAAATTTCATTAAGTTACGAGTTCATTAAACATTCTATCTCAAGTTGGGCGAGTTCTTTTTCAAAGTCTTATAAGTCGAATAGGCTATTATACCATCTGAATAATAAAAGAGAAACTATGGAGCCTCAAATATAATTTTTATTAATAATTAATGTTATTTCTAACAAAATATAGACTTTCACTCATAAATAAAATACATTGGTCTGCATATGTCCCTCCTGCCCTCTCAAACAATGGATTCCGAAGCCTTTTTACCCTTATGAAAGTAACTCAAGCAATTTTCTGACAAATGAGAATTTTCGGTCAAGTGAATATCAACCAACCAATCACACCCTGACATCCCTGCAAGACTTTTGGCCTACGTCATGGTTAGACTGAGCAGTTCTAGTAGGTGGAAAACATGTGCTTTTAGACTGAACATCAATTAATTTGAATAATAACATAATCCTTTTTGGCTCATAGGAGAGACAGCAGCGTGCTCTGTGGTTAAAGTCAGCTAAGCCCCATCTCTGTCATTGTTCCCTGACGACTCACGTTGAGTACTGCCTCTTTAATTCCTTTATCTGGGATCCAGTGAGAGAGATGTGGATTGTGTGTGGGTAATGCATATGGGAGGTATTTATCGGTTTTGTCTCTCGCTCTCTGTCTCTCTGTCTCTCTCTCTCTCTCTCTCTGTCTCTCTCTCTCTCTCTCTCTGTCTCCCTCTCTCTCTCTCTCTCTCTGTCTCTCTCTCTCTCTGTCTCTCTCTCTCTGTCTCTCTGTCTCTCTCTCTCTCTCTCTCTGTCTCTCTCTCTCTCTCGCTCTCTCTCTCTCTCTGTCTCTCTCTCTCTCTCTCTCGCTCTCTCTCTCTCTCTCTGTCTCTGTCACTCTCTCTATCTCTGTCTATCTCTCTCTCTCTCTCTGAGTCTCTCTCTTTCCCTCTCTCTCTCGTTTCCAGGGTTACATGGTCGAGCTGACCTCCCACCAGGGCAGTGTGGGGCGTGTCCTCAGGGCAGGCTCCACCCTCCTGATGGAGGGGCAACTGACCAATGAGGAGGAGACGGAAGTGAGGGAGCAAATGAACCTGCTCAATCAGCGCTGGGAGCACCTGAGAGTGTCCAGCATGGAGAGACAGAGCAGGTAGACGCACACACACACACACACACACACACACAGACACACACACACACACAAAGTAATGCACACAGACATATACACACACACACACACACACACACACACACACACACTAAGTAATGAACACAGACACATACACACACACACACACACACACACACACACACACACATACACACACATACACACACAAAAAGTAATACACACAGACACATACACACACAAATTCACACGCAATACTGACTTTACAGACTAACAATAACATCCCCCAAAACAAATGGGCCTGCGGTGCTGAAGGGGGATTTCGGTTTGCTTTTAACGAGGAGGTTGTTTGCGATTTATAGAAACACACCACCGCAAAACATCATTTAAAATGGCCGTAGTAGCGGAGGATAACAATTATAATAAGGTAACCACTAAAGTCTGGTGCTTGGATCACACAAAACACAAACTAAAGCACTTTTTTTTAACTGTAATCAGGCACAGGGCGAATTGACCGAAAAATTGCTCCGGCAAGTTATTGCAATAAAGCTGTTGGCGCTGTATCTAAACGAGGATAAGGACGGACTGGCATGCACGACCAAACACACACGATAATTGCTCAAACACACAAACAATTAAGAAGGAGACAACATAACCAGGGCACGTTTTTGAACAAGATTAACAGAGCCGCGGAAGAGACTCATGAAAAGGCTTAGAAGAGCGTACTTACTCGAAAGCAGCCAAGCACTGCATGAGAAAAACATCAGCACATCCCTGCTCAGGTGGGCCGCCAGATTGCAGCCACAGAGCTGACACTGGACGATGTTATCGTCCGTGTTAATGTTGTTTTAAAGGCTAATGAAACAAAAGATTAAAGTGTTTCCTTTTGTTTTTTAGCTGCGTGTTCTTCTGCTCTATCTGCTATAACTATTGCGGATGTCCTACCTAGCTGGCCAGATAGTGATTTTCGAACTGCTTTCGGCCAATAGGATTTAAATGTGCTTTTCGTCGCTCCGATGGCTCATCTAGTTGTAAATCGTCATGGTGGGCGCGGAAAGGCTTGAGCGGAATGTATATGTGTGTGGCCACAGCATTTATAGTCACGTTTGGCCTTAGCGTTGCTGGGAAAACATGGTTTGCTCGCTCTGCCTACGGAGCTTTTAAATATTCCGAAGGCTTGCGCAGTTCACCCTCAAAATCTCATCAGGCTCGCTTATGTATTGCCAATTCCTTTGAAATGTTCTATGCATGTTTTCTCAGCACCAAAATGGTGTAGGAAAGGGGCTAACAGATGTTTTTTATGATAAGTATTATCGATTTGTTTATTTTTAATTATGGTTTACAGGGGTTGAGTCGATTGTGGAAGTAGTCGTAGAAAATTGATGTAACCCTAAAAAAATAAATAATGAATAATGGCGAAACACGTGTGCTGCTAAAAAGTAGGCTTTGCACTCCCAAAGTCGACTGAAAGCCTTACAGTTAGCACAGCACCACAGAGTTCATCCCAGGTTCCGTTCAGCTCAACAGGTAGAGCAAGCCATGAACACCTAGCTGAAGTTAGATTCCCACCAGGAGAAACCCATGCTAAGATTGTATGTAGTCACGGCAATGCAAGGCGATTGTTCTCACCGACGAGACATAGAAGGGGTCGCGCAATAGTCGGCCACAGCTCCGTCGCCAATCTCCTGTTTTTATGTTTCTTAGGGGGAGGGACGCTGGGGAAGGCAAACTGTGTCCACAGTGCAGCCGCGGCAGCACCGCTAGCACAGGCTCTTTTCACACAGCAATGAAAGCGACCAGGGGTCCAGGGAGGTTGTACTTTCATCCAGGCGAGCGCATAAAAAAACCTGACAATGAAAGGGAGCCGTGGCCCGTTGGATCAAATCGTGGGAGGCGAGGCGGGGCGTGCGGCTGTCGAAAGCCGCGGGATTTCTGCAAAAGACCTGTTTAGCTTAGATGTGTGGAAATAATTGACATTTTGGACTATCCGACGAAATTGTTGTGGTGGCTGGGAATTTTGATCTCGCTGTGCGGGGCTTTTTCTCAGGCAGTCCGTCAGCTTATTATACAGGTTTTGGCAGTGAAGTTAATAAGATGCCATTCATTCCCAGCACTGTGTCAGTGGCGGCTACCTCCCAGCGATGTTTGCTGTGTACATCGTGTTCCTTTCAGATGGAGAACAACATTTGATGTCTTTTGGAAGGACGATGTTAGGAATGCTATAGGATGACCGACCCAAAAGGGTCACAGTTGGATTCCCAATGTCTAAAGCCTACCTGTCACCATTTAAGTTGCAGAGATGGTCTAACCTGCTCCACAAAGACCTGCATCTGTGTTAACTGCATCTCTTTCATATTGCAGTAAACATAATCTAGGAAAAACCTGAAGGACCAGACGCACGTTACATGCATTTTCAAAATGTTTGTGCTAGAATCATTTAAGGCAGAAACAGTCACCTTAGTGGAAACCAATTTATTCTACCATCCTGCAGTATTATGTGCCATTCATGTGTCCTGTAATAACGAGTGATCCCGACAGCAACCGTTCATGTGCACTGCGTTCGGATTCTAAAAGTTATTCTTCGTCTGTGGTACTGCATATATCACACCAACAGGATTACCGCCACCATCTGTGTGGAACATAGGTTCGGTGTTTGTTGGTGATCATGGAGGCCCCAAGAAATATATTTTTTGTCATTCATGCATAAAAGCAACACCTTGTATGATGGATGATTATTTTATATTTAGTAAAAGTTCTTACCGGTCGAAATCTTTTGCCTTGTGGTGCCTATGTTCATGCACGTCACTAGTAAACAATACGTCAACAACTGGGCAACACTGTTAACATAATCTGGCCCCAGTTGCCAGAAGGAAGTAGAATCATCAGAGCGTCATGAGGCGTCGTTTACGAGAACTTCCCAACATTGTGAAATTGTTTCCCCCATAATTCCCAGCGATCTGAACGGGATATTCGTATTTGCCTTTAATCAATTCAGATTAGCTACCGTTTTGTGCAGTTCAGCCAAATTCATTTAAAAAACAACGGCGGACCCGACAGACCTGTAAAGATCAAATCTCCCAGAAAACAATGTCACATCATAACATGAGGTCAGCTTCTTCCCCCAAACCACAAGACTTAAGAACACTGGACTCTGATCACCACCACCACACCCCTCCCAACCCGCACAAAATAATACTGTACTATGCATATTTGCTGCACATATATTTAACTATTTACAATGTGTATTATTATGTTATCCCTCTCTTGTTACTTTGACTTATTTTTATTTTATTGTGTTTATTTTATCGCACTGTCGAGGAGTGCTTGGAACACTTGGATTTCATTGGCAGCAAGGACGGCTACTGCATGTTTGTCGCGCATTTGACTTAGTAAAGAACTTGAACTTGAACATGATGAAATTCCGGCCGATTGCCCGTCCATATTGTTCGTTCCTCAACGCCTCCTGTCTGCCTCCACGACATCATATCCTGTCTGCCTACAGGCTCCACGAGGTCCTGATGGACCTCCAGCACCAACAGCTGAAGCAGCTCACCGATTGGCTTGACGTGACCGAGGGCCGGATTAAGCGAATGGGGGCCCAGCCTTTGGGGCCGGACCTGGAGGACGTCAAGCACCAGGTGGAGGAACACAAGGTAGGCAGCCCGACGCCCAGCCAGGAACCCTCATGTCTACGACCATCTCTGGGTTCAATGCAGCGGCTCTCGCCCCCTTTCTGGACCTCAACCTCATTTTTAGGTCTCGACATTTTTCAAACATTTTGGTTCATCTGCTTCAACACACACACAATGTAGACCAATCAATATCTGCAAGTAATATCAATATATCAATATCCCAGTGAGTGTGGCTAATGCTGTGGTCCCCGACGATTTTCGGGCCTGTAACCCTATTTTTGCGACCCCGACTTCTTACATTTCCGTGGCTCAGCTTCCACACACGTCGTTTTAACCCCGATCCATACCCGCCCGTGATATCAGTATGTGAGTGAGGGCCTGCACAACGCGGCACACTTCGTTATCATCAGTAGTTTGCCTCCTGGCTATGGGTTTTTAAGGAGGCTGTTCCTATATATACAAGACCTTTATGGGTCCTTTCAAAGCTTTGAAATGATTTCTTTATGAAATATGTACTGTCATGTATTGAATGTTAAGTGAGCAATGACCCAAATGTGCATATCAGGGAAGCCCAAGTGAGCTCCCGACCCCAAAGTTGTGAACCACTGCATCTTTTCTCCTAGCATTATGAAACCAGGTAGAGGATTGGAATTTAGGAAGTGAATTTCATCAGGGTCACTAATCCTCTAATGTATTGCAGATTCCTCTGAAATGTTGTCCTCTGAGTTTTTTCAGCTCCAACATGATGGATGTAAGGAGCTATACAGATGTTCTTAGTGATAAAGATTATCGATATGTTTCTAATTAATTATGCCTTACAAGGGTCCAGTTGTAGTTGAAAATGTATTAAATCTGGACTGTAAATCTATATTAGTTTTAGTAATACTATTGTTGAAATCAATTATTTCACTTTCCAATAATGGCGAAACACCAGAGCTTTTCTCCAGTGGGCTTCAGGGAAAGAAAGCAAATCACTGGCTATAACTGAGGACTCCTAGAAAGGCTTTAGCGACACAAAGGCTTGATTCCCCTGAGTCGGGGGATTAACCTATATAATAACACCTCCCTCGCTCTCTGGTTGAGGTAATGCGTCTGACGTGATGCTAACCTAAACGCGGACCTTGAGTTTCTGTTCACCAGCCCAGGGTTTGGGTCTCTCCTAGGGGGAAATTCGAAAGCCTTGTGGACAAGGTAAATAACCACGAGTGGTCCGAGGTTCTGTGCCGGTTTAACAAGGACTTTTAGGGTTGGTTAAGTGCTGGCGACGTTTCCGTCACTCAGTGGTGTAAAACAGAGCAGAACTACAATAACATTGAGACTAGACTTAAACATGTTTGCGCCTTGAATGGTAATTTTTGTGTTTATATTTTTGAATGGGCTTGTGTGGCTTCAGGGACAGGTTTGAGAGACAGGAGAGCGAGTTGGAAGAGAGAGGGAGTAACATGTCGCATAGCACCTCAGGTCGGAGTTGTACCTGGACAAAGCTTATTGGAGAACATGGTGTTCAATCAGTTATTAAAGTTGGACATTTTCCCTTCTGCTTGACTTTGTTGTTGTAGATTGTGTGCCAATGAGAAAAAGTATGGATACTTCCTTGTTTAAAAAAAAGAAAAAGGGGTTTAATTATTACATCCACATTTACACACTTTGACTGTTTCTGGTCATCGGATGACTCTAATTAGTTTGTAATTCGTTAATGTCCTACATGTAATCGTTTGATTGAACATTTTACTTTCAACAAATTGAACTGAAGTGGGGGAGCTTGATTTATTAGCCGATCGAGATTTGGCAATTAATTAAATCCCCGCTGATGGTAGCTGTGCTGAAAGCCTTTGCCATAGACTTATGATGACTGAGGTGTAAAGGTTTATTCCTTTCACGACTCATTTACATCATTTAGTGTAAAAATAACTTTGCCTTTTTTGTCTGACATTTCACTCGCACACAGCAAACCAATTAGTTCAAACCACAGCCTCTTTCCCATTTTAATTGCCAATTAATGCCGATCTATATATATAGCCTACTATATACAGTATATTTGCTTTTATTATATATAGTGTATAATTATATCTGCTGGGGAATGAAAACAAATGATGACTTAACTTAAAGTTTGTGTGTGTGTTTTCTTGTGTGTGTGTGTGTGTGTGTGTGTGTGTGTGTGTGTGTGTGTGTGTGTGTGTGTGTGTGTGTGTGTGTGTGTGTGTGTGGGTGTGTGTGTGAGAGCAGCTCCTGCAGGAGGACCTGGAGCTGGAACAGGTCAGGGTGAACTCCCTGACCCACATGGTGGTGGTGGTGGATGAGAACAGTGGAGACAGCGCCACCGCTGCCCTGGAGGGGAAACTGCAGGTAAGGACCTCACACATATAGACATAAATAGACACATCTGGATGCACACATACACACACACACACCACACTATTAGACACACTCAAACACCCAGAAACGGATGCCAACATCAGAGTCAGATCTGTGTAAATCAAACAAGCCTTCCTGGAATCCGTCTCTCTGAAAATGGGGTTTCCTTAATTATATTAAAGTAAAAACAGTACCAAGCATATATTCCCTGGCACCATGGGTGTCAATTATTCTTATGGGGAAACGTTCACATCGTGAGCAGTAAATAGAAAGAAAACAAAGGCGAAGGGTAGTGACCATCTTGGAGAGTACAGGATTGGTCATGGCTGAAGTCAGCCATAGCGGGAGAGGCCAAGTTAAACTGCAATACACTGTGGGTGAAATTGAGATGTCTTCAAGGCTGCAAGCAAGGCTGCAAGCAAGGCTGCAAGGCTCCACAACAAAGAAGTCTGACTGACATGGCCTCAATATCAGACTTTGTGGCTTCAGCAGCAATGCAGATGCAAACTTTCTTAACCCCTCTCAGTAAGAGAGACCAAGGAAGGTATCTCTAGGTCCAAGGAGGATGCATACAAATTCTTTTCAATTGACCAAGTTAATACAATTTGTATACGATTGTATATTATAGTTACAATTAATTTTTCTGAGTGTGTGCATGTGTATTGTGTGTATGAA
>NC_136937.1:29385049-29397549 GCF_949987615.1 Pollachius pollachius | reverse complement strand
TAGGCCATAGGTTCTACAGTAAAGAGCTGGGGTAGGCCATAGGTTCTACAGTAAAGAGCTGGGGTAGGTCATATGTTCTACCGTAAAGTGAGTAGCTGTAGAGGTAGTTCATATGTTCTAGAGTACAGTAAGGTGTTGCAGAGGTGGGTCATATGTTCTAGAGTAAAGTAAGGCGTTGTGGAGGTAGGTCATATGTTCTAGACTAGAGTAAAGAGTGCAGCAAGGCGGAGAAGTTGAGGCCAGATATAAAAACGAACACGAACGACGTGGAAGTTGGAAATTAATGGCGGACATTGAAATAAATAAACGCCACAGTTGGTCCATTTGCATTAACCAGCTCTTAAGTCAAGCCTAAGTGCCGTTTCCCTTATGCAACGGCAGGAGCTATCAGAAAATTTGGCTGTGGCCATCAAAGCAAGTAATTACCACAGCAAACTGCCTCTGCACATAAAGCATACAACTGTCGGCCGGCATCAGCAACACTCGCCACAGCAATTTCTTTTTCTGCTTGCGTCGCGGAGACACTTATTCAGTCGTTGATTCGGTCGGGAGTATTTGCGGTGCGTCGTGACACGATAAGAGGGATGGATAGAGGCGTTCTCAGACACTTCTGAGAGTGGCGTCGTAAAAAACTGTAATTTAAGAACACCGCCCCCCTTCTCCCTCTCTGTTGACCTGCCACTGGAATTAATTACTAGACATTCATTTAGACTGAACCTGCTGAGGAGGATACCGCTGGCGTCCCGCTCTCTGCCACGCTGTGTGTGGGTCTCTGCATCTGTATCTCTCTGTCTCTCTTTGTCACTCTCTTTGTCTCTCGCACTGTCTTTCTCTGTCTCTGCATCTTTCTCTCTCTCTCTTCTTTCCGTCTCTCTCTCTCTCTCTCCCTCTCCGTCTATCTCTCTCTCTCTCTCTCTCTCTCTCTCTCTCTGTGAATGTCTGACTCTCTCTCTCTCTCTCTCTCTCTCTCTCTCTCTCTCCCCATCAATCTCTCCCCTTGCCCCAGCTTCTCCTCTGGTTGCTCTCCATCTCTCTCAATCCCCATCTGGCACCTGGCCTTTTTGTGACAATTTAATTAAATCCATTGGTCATTATCTATCTGTCTGTCTTTCCATCTGTCTGTCTGTCTGTCTATCTGTCTGTGGGTCCGCCCTGTCATATCCAGCTTCCTCGTCTCTTTGTCTCTGCATTTCACACCCAATTTCCCCAATCGTGATTCGCACCGTCCCGCTGGGAGACGGAGGAACGAGTCTCAAACAGCCCCTTTTGGCAGCTTCAAAATAAAAGCGTCAAGTGATAATCTGGGCACAGAGTGTCCGGATGTTGGAGGCGGTTTCTTGGTGATATCTTCTGCTGGAACCCATCCTAAATAAATAACTCAAGTGTGTGTGTGTATGTGTGTGTTTGCGTGTGTGTGTGTGTGTAGTTGCTAGGTGACCGGTGGGCTGCCATCTGTAAATGGACGGAGGAGCGCTGGATTCTCCTTCAGGAGATCCTGTTGAAGTGGCAGCACTTCACCAACGAACAGGTAACGGTGTCCAGTGCAGCCCCTTCCACCGCTAATGCGCACTGAGGCTAACGCGCACTGAGGCTAACACGCTAACGTGCTCCGTCACGTTGCTCCCACCCGGGCTAAGGTGCATTTGATTCGGGACCGCCCCCACCCCTCATCCGAAGCCTCTTCGACCAAAGGTGGACAGCAAATCGGGAACCTGGAAGAGTTACAACGTCACATGATTTATGGCGCATGAGCGAGTAGATTAGAACTAGTGAAGATGATCACAGGGTTAACCGGTGCACACTAATTACTCAATATGCAACAGGTGTGCAGCCTCACCAAGCCCCAGAGTCCAATCAGACTCGGCCAGGTGAAGCTGCTTCAACCAGACCACGTCATCCATACACACTCGCACAGTCACGTCCACAATCTCTTTCTGTCCTTAGTTTACTCTATTAAAGTACTCAAACTCATTGTCAGGGTTAGGGGTTTGATTCCCACTGGGAACACCCAAGCTAGGAGCGCTGGGATTCGAACCCCTAACCCTGGCAGCACTGGCAAATGCCATTCATGAACAATTATCAAAGTGGACTCAGGGTTTTGGAATGTTTTGTATTATGTTGTGTTACTATAAGGAATGAGATTTTTAAAAAAGTATGTTTCGGCATGTCAATCTCTTTCCTATTTTGTCATGATTGCCATTCTCATTCTTAGAAACATGTCATTAAGTAGCATCTTGCTCAAGAAAGCCCACGTTGGGATTTTAACTCAGAACCTTTCAGCGTTGCGTCAGACAACGTAATCACCGGTCGATCCTCGCCCTGCGTCCTATTTCCGAAGTTCGTCATGCATCGTGAATTCAACAAGATTTGTTGTCAACACCTTCTGAAAAAAATGTGTTCACGCATTTTTCCTCCGATTTCTGCGTATTCCGATATGCTTTACGGTTCCGGCTGTCCGGGTGTCTGATGAGTGCTGGGGGTTGACGTAGTGTTCCAGCACCAGCGTTGGGGTTTTACATCTCAAAGCACATCGCTCTGGGCTCCAAAGGACACCAGCCCGCTCACACACAGCAGAATCCTCAATAGGATTTGCCGTTAATAAATACACTAGTCTTCTTCAATCCTCTTCATTTTTTCTCCCCTTCTTATTTTCGTGGCGTGGAATTGGATTTCACGCCGTCCTCTGTTCTCTGCTCCTAAACAACATCTGACCAGGTGGCCTTTCACAACGAATTGTCCTGACACTGACACTAGCATTGCATCCCGAGGGAGGGGCGTGCGGGGTAGGGGTTGGCAGAGAGAGAGAGAGAGAGAGAGAGAGAGAGAGAGAAAACGTAGCCATCTTTATAGATATGACTTGCTACATTATAATCATCAACGATTTCTCCTTGTCCGTTCTTCGCTTCTCTATCTTCTGTTTTCCCTGCCCTACACTATCTGATTCTCTTTTATTTCTCTCCATAATCATTTATTTGTTCAATCTCTCACCTCCTTTCTCCACTCCTTTCATCCTATGTCTCTCCTCGTTTCCTCTCCTCTCCTCTTCCCCTTCCTCTACTCTCCTCTTCTCTCCTCCTCCTCCTCCTCCTCCTCCTCCTCCTCCCTGCAGTGTTTGTTTGACTCCTGGTTGAGCCAGAAGGAGGAGCTTGCCCGGACCATCAAAACTACCAACCTGAAGGACCGGGCAGAGATGGTGTCGACCCTCCAACGTCTGGCAGTAAGTTGAACCAAGACTCTCGTTTTTCTACTGAAACTTCACAGGAAAGTAAAGTTTCACCAATTACAATTACAATTAGGGCATTTAGCAGACGCTTTTATCCAAAGCGACTTACATCAGTTAATATACACATTGACACACCGACGGCAGAGTCAACCATGCAAGGCGACAGCCAGCTCGTCAGGAGCAGTTAGGGTTAAGTGTCTTAATCAGGGACACATCAACAATCAGCTAGGAGGAGCTGGGGATCGAACTAGCGACCTTTCGGTTACAAGGCAACTGCTCTAAATCCTGAGCTAAGCCGAAAATCACCAAAGTCATTTTTGAATGAAAAGTGATGCCATGGGTTGCATAGTAGTTATATGGATTTGACAAAATCTAGACTTAAATGCAGCAGAGTATGAGGTGTAAATATGGACACAAAACGCCCTCTATTGTTAAGTCCATGCTATTACACTTGCTAATTGCTAATTGCCACGGAGCGACGGCAATCATCTTTGAAAGCGGGAACTAGCTCAAACCGGTTTTATTCTTCCCCCCTTTACTGTAACTAGAGTTTGCTCAACCTCTAGTTATAATTAAACCCATTGTAATAATATAGAAACCCCAGTCGATAATGTAACAAATTTCTGAGCACATATTATAATAACATTTTGCTTATAATGCTACAACGAATATTATTTTGGTTCACCTATTACGTAAGGAAGCAAGCATAATAATTTCCTCCTTACATTATGAAGCAAGCATGATAGCTTTTTCCGCATTTGTATATCAGGAGATTCTACCATGAGTGTGATTCACACTTAATGCTTTATATGCGGACATCAATGTTGTTTAGACTGTAGTATCAACGGGGGGTTTAGGAGGCTGGGCTTGCAAGGGGCGGGATATGAGTTAGGGTCTAAATTCGCAACAGGCGCGATAAGTGTGGCCGCTATCACTGTTGTTTGTTTGGATTTGACCATAGACAAAATGGAGGCAGAAAGGGCTGAACTCATCGCGATCATCTTAAATGTTGCTAAAATTATGTATAATTTATTCTGTTGCATCCATAAAATCCGTAGCATCGATCGATGAAAGATTGGAGCATGACTTAGAGACAAATAGAAGAAACGACAAAGAAGAAAGGCGTCGCGAACGACTGCATTACTGGAGGAAGAGAGCATATTTTTTCGCTTCATTTCACATATAACACTTGGACAAATGTAGTGGATTTCTGTGTTTAACTGAGAAAACAGGGAGTGAAAGGACGGGACCCTATAATGTTCAGCTGATTGTTTTCTAAACACGTGCAGCTGTGAACTAATTTATTGTCATTTATTGTATGATTTGAACTTTTAGGGTTTTGATAAGACCTATCTTTTAGCGTTCACCACAATTGCAGCAGTGCCAACATTTAAATATTTTTTAACCATCCAGCGAACAAACGGCAACTGGCTGATTATCATTTAGGGGGCCACTCAATGACATGCAGAAGCGTCATCAACATGCCCACCGAAGTAGTGTGAGAAATACTGACTTTCTACTCCTCATTCACATATACGTTAATTAACATTTCCTTCGGAGAAAAAGCTACCTCAGGGGTAGTATTATTCAGGGGTTTTTCAGGGTACAAATGTCAGGAAATGTTTTTCACACATACGGCCCATCAGGAGAATGTCAGGATTTACAGCTAGTGTTTGAGCATTTGATAACATTATAAAATGAGTCAATTTATGGGTAACAGGGGTAATTGTTCAATGGAAAGTGTAGTATACTATGCATGCAAATCAATTATTAAATAGCTTTTACTGTTATTCAGGGCTGAAAAGCGCATTGACATTTTAAAATGCATGGCAACTACTATTGGTTAGTTGAAAATAATAATCATCATTGAGATTAAACATCTCTTCAAGTGTACTGGCCAAGACAGGCAGCAGTAGCCTACAGTCACACAGCATACACACATAACACAACTAAAACAGTCAGCAGGGGGAGGGGGGACATCAATATCGCAAGACATTTCAGGAGGCTCAAGGAGGAGGGTAATATTAAGTTTGAGCAACAAAGTGTAGTCTTGTGTTGGACTCTATTGACATAATTCACCATACTGTGTTATTGACATGTTTTCGTTCTAGGTTATAGGGACACTGTCTCTTTAAGATCACTTGACTTGCCGATGGCGTGATGTTTGAATTTAACAGTTTTTATATGACAAATGAACGACCAGCCGTTGCTTGTCGAGGTGAGAAATTGTCTCTTCACTTCTTTTATCTATTGACCGAACGTCTTACATGGGAGAGTGTGTCGATGGCGACGCCGTTAAAAAAGCCGTAAGGGGGGTGGGGGGGATATCAATATCGCAAGACATTGCGGGATGCGTGATCGATCTTGCCGTTGTCTTGCAACACATGCGCGTGTGTGCGTGCGTGTTTGCATGTGTGTGTATGCGGTGCCCTGCACTGCCTTTGTCCTGAAACGTCTGCCTCAGCGCGCGCGCGCGCGCGTGTGTGTGTGTGTGTGTGTATGCAGTGTGTGCGTGCGTGTGTGCGGTGTGTGTGTATGCGGTGTCCTGCGCTGCCTTTGTCTTGAAACGTATGCGTCAGCGTGCGCGTGTGCATGTGTGTGTATATGCAGTGTGTACGTGCGTGTGTAAGTGTGAGTGTAAGTGTGCGTTCGCGCGTGCTGTGTGTGTGAGCTGCAGGCTGCTTGCCACATGCGCAGGGACCAACTTGAGTAACTTGTGCAACAGGCCTGCTACTATGTAGTAGTAAGAATATCAAAAAAGTTGAAAATACAATATCACCAAATAGCAAGGAACCGGTTCTGACTCGCTGTTGTTCAGGCCCAAATGCACACCTGTGATTAATGAAGTGAAATAGAGGTAGTCATCTAAAGTGATCTAGAGTAGAGTAGATGAAATAGAGGTGGACAGAGCAGACAAGCAAGGCTATAGCCAGGTGAGGGCCTTTGATCCAGTTTAAAAAAAAACTCTCTAAGGCCTGTCGCTGATATCATTACTCATATTGAGTATGTGGACAGATGAAGACACAGAGGCCCTGGTGGATTCCCCCTGTGCGTTGCTTCAAGTGGATGGAGTACATTGATGAAGTCGATATTGTCGCACTTCGTCATCCTCTTTTTGTTGTTTGTTTGGTTCAGCGGCTGCTGTGATTTATGCTTTAATCCATTATAAAGACTTCAGCCTTAACCACCTGTAGCGCTGCTGTTGGGGTGTGTGTGTGTGTGTGTCAGTGTGTGTGTTTTTCAATGTGTGTGTGTGTGTGTATGTCAATCTATGGGTGTTTGTGTTGTTGTCTGTTTCAGTGTATGCGTGTATTTCAATGTGTGTGTGTGTGTTTTTCATTGTCTGTTTGTATTTCAATGTGTGTGTGTGTGTGTGTGTGCATCTGTATTTCAATGTGTGTGTATGTGTCTGTATTTCAATGTGCGTGTTTTTGTATTTCCGTGTGTGTGTGCGTGTGTGTATTCGTGTGTGTGTATTTATATATGTGCGTGTGTGTGTGTGTTTTTTTCAACGTGTGTGTGTGTGTGTGTGTGTGTCTGTATTTCAACGTGTTGGTGTGCATTTCAATGTGTTTTTTAAAATGTGTGTGTATATGCACCCCACCCCCCCCCAGGCGCTGAAGGCTGAGATGGAGGTGAAGAGACCCACCATGGACAGGTTGTGCTCCATGAGTCAGGACCTTTTGTCCAGCGTCAAAAACAAGGAGGTGGCCAGCAAACTGGAGGCCCGCTTGGACACCTTCGCCCAGCGCTGGGACCGGCTGGCCCAGAGCCTGGAGCTCAGCTGCTCCCAGGTGGACGCACGCACACACACACACACACACAAGCGCACGTGTACTCCTTCACACAGGCACCCACCAGACGCACTCACGCACGCATGTACTCACACACAGGCGGTGCCACATACACACACACACACGCACGCGAACACACGCACATGCAGTCATACGCGCACACACGCACGCACGCGCGCATGCACTCAAACGCACACACGCACACGCACGCACACACACACACGCACACACTCACACACATTCACTCTCACATGCACGCACACATCAACATAGGTATACCCTACTTGCACACTAGATACATACGCACACAAACACACACACAGCCCTACTTGTCAGGGCTTGATATACAGATAGCATAAATGGGGTTTAGTCTTGACATGTCCTTGCAGGTTAACTTCTCTGAGATGTAATTCACACTGCATATGTCACTTCCTGTTCCCGCGGGGCTCTTAACAGTTCTCACTTCCTGTCCCTCCCTATTTTCGCCATCTTTATGTCCTTTTTTATCTCTTCTCTGCCTAAGCACTTCATTGTTTCTTCTCATTCATTTATTTTATTATTCCCAACCTCATTGGATGATTTACATATTCAAATCCTCTCTCTGTCTCTTTCTCTCTTTCTCTTTTTCTCTTTCACCTTCTCCATTGTTCTGCCTAGCTTTCTCTTTTTCCTTCTCTATATTTATCTTTCTCCTTCTCCATCCCTATCTTTCTCTCTCTCGCTCACCCTCTCTCGCTCACTCCCTCAATCTCTCACTCTCTCTCTCCCTCTCTATTTCTCTATCTTTTGATTGTCTATTCTTTTTGTAATTGTTTTTGATAGACCACCATTCATCAGGCCCTATAACGAGATTGGGTATTTGTGTTTGTGTGTGTGTGTGTGTGTGTGGGTGGGTGTTACAGCTCACATCCGCCATCGCCGTGTCCCAGCAGTCGGAGCTGACCCACTCCGTCACGGCGACCGTTACCAAGGTTACGACCCGTGAGAAGGTGATGGCCCTCCGACAGGCCAGGGAGTCTCCTCCACCACAGAAGAAGAGACAAGTGGTCGTGGACTCAGAACTCAGGAAACGGTGTGTATGTGTGTGCGTGGAGGGGTTTGGGGTTTGTGTATGTCTCTTGTGTGTGTTTGGGTGTTGGTGTGGGTGTGTGTGTGTGTGTGTGTGTCATTGTACCGTCGGGCCTGTGAGTCCAACTCTCCATCTCTGACTCTCACTGTGACATCACACCTCCAGCTGCATGCGTCCACTGCTCCAGTCTTACCTGAGCAGGTAGGTCACGCTCCAGCAATTAAGGTTAACGAGCTTGTCTCCACCAATCAGTTTCCTCGAAGTGTAGCTGGGCCATTGATTGGGCGAATGGCCTCCCACTGTGTGTGTGTGTGTGTGTGTTAAAGTGTTAGAAATAGAGCGGACTAGACACTGTCGTTATCTAGCCTACGTTTTCTCTCAAGTCTAAACCTCATATTCATACGGCTTTTTAATTAAGTCAAGCAGCGAGGTACTTTGTGTTAAAGGTTGATCCATGAATGATAATGAATGTCCCTATATAGAAATGGTACTGGATATTTATCTGTGACTATGTCGGTTATTATAATTTTTTTTTAATTAATGTTTCGGCTTAATAACATTTGTATACGCTAGCATAATATCAGCACAACAGACTCTTAATGAACGACGGAGACGGACAGGGAAGTGGGTTGAAAGAGAGGAGGGGTTGAAAGGAGCATTAACGCGGTGAGTTAGCTATTAACCTGGGTTGACGGGAAGCGTAGCAGCTACATGTTTAGCGCAGTGGTGGGTACAGCCTGCACGCCCACCTCTATTCATGCTTGCCAACCTTGTGCACTTTTTTCCGAGCGCATCACTGACGGGGGGTGGGGGTGGGGGGTGAAAAAATATCAGTTTCACAGACTTTATTTCCTTGAGTGATTTCTAGTGAATTTCTTAAGGGTGATATTCAGAAAAATAGGAAGCCGGCAAAATGGAGTTTGGCAAAAAAAGAAAAGATATATATTTTAATCCACAAAAATCCACTGTATTATTTTTACCTTTGGCTTCTTTTCCTTCACGCTGCCTCGCACAAAATGCATCTCATTGCGTAGCATTATGAGCTTAAATTTTGCTAACTTAATCAAACTGTTAGCCTAAAGACAACAAACCTCATCTTGTTTCGTTGCATTGTCATGAAATAGTAGCTTCATATTAAATTACCACAGACAATCCCCCTTAACCCAGCCCCGTCAAAACAAGCATCTTCTGAATCCATTTATACAAATATTCTCCTAATTCGGGAAATTGTCGGGACAATGATGTCTCCCCATGGAAAATGGGGAGGCTTAGAAAGTCTATGCATGCAGCGTTGCCAAAAAAAAAACACAAGAAGTTGCTATTGTTTCTCTGAAAAGTCGCTAGAAGTCGCTGGTTTGCGTGATGACGTCATTAGTGACGCCAACAAGCATAATTTGCATACGAGGGTTATCTGTGCGAAAAAGAAGGAACTCGTCGGAAACGTGAAAGCAGCAAACGCAAGGGAATGGATTGGGAAGGGGCGGGGACTGGAGAAGGGGGAAGGAAAGAGGGAGAGAGCTGTGTGCAGTGCAGAGAGAAGACGGGATAACGCGAAAAAAAATGTCGACAGATTTGCCGCCAGTCCCTAGATCAGTCATCGGAGATGGCCAAAGTCGCTAAATCCGCGACAAAGCCGCCAAATTGGCAACATCGTGTGCATGTACGTGTCGGTCCTTAAGGTGTGTATTTCGTTGACCCCCTGCCCCCTCCCCCAGGTTTGACGTTGACTTCACGGAGGTCCACAGCTACATGACGCGCGGAGAGGCCATTCTGCAGAGTCCAGAGTTCTCAGTGTCCCGCAAGGAGGGGGGTGTTCAGGAGCTCCACGACAAAGTGCTGGTAAAACGCAACGTCGGTTGCTATTTTAGGGCTAGCCTTCTACCCCCCAAGGAGCGGTGTGTTACGCTGTAAACACACGGGCCCCATCAGAGCACCAACAAAGGTCATAAAATGTAATTAACCGCCTTTTTTCCCCCTTCAGCATATATAATAGCGTAGCGCAACACAATACTTAGCTTAGCATAGATGTTGGAGTTAAAAATACCCATTATTGTGGTTGGCATATGAACTTGGTCTGCCAAAGATGATTTATTATTCTTAGCATAGCATTAAACTTAACATATGTGTTGGATACACCAGTCATGTTTCTCAGCAGAGTTAGATGCTCAGCATTAATTAAAGGTGTGGGTGGATGAAACCTAGCGTAGGGAGCTATTATTTAGGTTATTATGTTATTTTTAGCATAGCGTTCATGAACCAAAGCTCATGAACGTTCATGAACCAAAACATCTATCATAGTAGTAGTAATACACAACATTGATATTTTTCAGCATTTGATGCCAAGCATCAGTTGCGATTACTACGATTAGATAGCATAATACAACGCATTACATCAAACGTAGCTTTGATTTACAGGAGACGTGGCCTGCACTACACAGGAACTGGCTGGGAATGGTGTCGCTGAAGTGTAGCCAAGAGCGTGCTTGTAAATATTGTTGATGCGAAAAAAAAGGCTTCTTGGATGTCATACTGAAGTACTACTTGGACATCAGAGCGTGCCACTAATGGGAGGGAGAGAAGACACATCACCACCGCTAACGCTACGATGGCGTCAGCTAGCCTGAACTTCAACAGGGATTAGGGGGAGAAAGAGCGTGAAGCCAGCTCCGATGCATCTCGTCTCTCCTCCTTTCCTCTCTTCACCTCCCCTCCGGCAATTCTCCCCTTACCTAAATTCTCCTCCCCCTCTTTTCTTCTCATCTCTCCATTCTCCTCCTCCCCTTTGTTCTCCTCCTCTCCTTCTCCTCTCCTTCTCCTGGCCTGTCTCTTCTCCTCTCCTTCTCCTGTCCTGTCTTTTCTCCTCCTCCTTCTCTCCATTCTTCTCCTCCCCTCCGTCAATTCTCCTCCCCTCTTTTCTCCTCCTCTCTTCTTCTCTCTCCAATTTCCTCCTCTCCTTTCTTCTCCTCCTCCTCTCATCCTCCTCAACCGGCTCTCTTTTGAAGCTCCCAGTAATGGATACATGAAAGGACATCGACTTTGTTTATTGAAAATATTTATTCGATTTTCACCCGTTATTACCTTCCCTGGTCTTTGCCCCTCTCTCTGCCTTGCTCTCTCTCTCTCTCTCTCTCTCTCTCTGACTCTCCCTCCCTCTCTCTGACTCTCCCTCCCTCTCTCTGACTCTCCCTCCCTCTCTCTGACTCTCCCTCCCTCCCTCTCTCTCTCTGACTCTTCCGCTCTCTCTCTCTTTTTCTCTCCCTCTCTTCTGTAGGCAATCGACCGAGAGCGACCAGAGAAGTTCCGGAAGCTTCAGGAGGCGACACGCACAGCAAACACTCTGGTCGAGCAAGGTAGCCACACACACACACACACACACACACACACACACACACACACACACACACACACACACACACACACACACCTGTCCGCAACCTCTCACACACGCTGCACATCACACACACACACATACAAAGCCTCTCTCACACACACACACACCGCACCCAAACACACACACACCCAAAAGCCATAAACACATACGCACCAATTCTGTCTGTCCCCATAGCAACGGCTCCACCTGTCCCACCATCTTTCCCTGTCTCCATAGAAACACAGAGAGAGAGAGAGAGAGAGAGAGAGAGAGAGGGTGTGGAGGTGGGAGGGGACAGACTAAGAGACACAATGAAAGAAGGGAGGAAACAGTAGGAGAGAGAGTTGGAAGGAACAGGACGGTCATCCATAGAGAGGGAGAGAGCGAAAGAGAGAGAGAGAGAGAGAGAGAGAGTGGGGGGTTGTCTGGACATTTTTGCCCTTGAAGTATTGCCCTGGAACCTGCGTGCAGACTTTTCTGTGTTCATCACTTCTTTCTATTCATCTCCTGACCTTCAAAAGTCGCAACACGACAGCACATTGCTCCATTCACTGATAACCACTGTGTGTGTGTGTGTGTGTGTGTGTGTGTGTGTGTGTGTGTGTGTGTGTGTGTGTGTGTGCGTGCGCATTTGTCGTGGGGGGGTCTTGTATGTGCAAAGGACAGCAAAAGAGCAAAACATTTTTTGTTGATATACCTGTGTGTGTGTGTGTGTGTGTGTGTGTGTCTGTGTCGTGGGCGTGTAAGTGTGCTTACTCGTTTGATGTTTGTTTTTTTGTGAGGATACTTTAATTGGATTCAATTTGCATCAAGTCAAAGAAAAAATAAACAATGCCCAAAATACCGCAGTGATGCTGCAGGTAGAGACTGGGCCAACTGGAAAACCAGTGAAGATTAGCTCCCACTCTATTGGAATTGGTCTATTTTATGTGGTTGATTGTTTGTGGTTTATTGTAGGTGGTCTATTGTATTTGGTCTAATGAAGGCGTTCTATTCTATGTGGTTTGTTGTATGTAGTTTATTGTATATGGGTTATTGTAAGTG
>NC_136937.1:29327549-29380049 GCF_949987615.1 Pollachius pollachius | reverse complement strand
GTTCCAAATTTAAATCAACTTCTGTTCCTCAACCCACTCTTTTATGAAGCTTGATTATTTGTTGTTTGCCAGTGAGACCCCGGCTCCATTCTGAATGACAGATCAATTTACAGGTCTGGAGAAGTGCGCGCGTCTGTGCGTGTTTGTGTGCGTCTCCTCGAGCCTCCTCCCCACGTCCCCCGACTTCTTCGGGTCGTACGTTAACATCGCGGCGCCATTACGGAGAGGCCGAGACTGGCGTATAAACAAATGATCGGAGGTGGGGGGGCTGTGGGTTTTTGTTCTCCATAAAACACTTTTTATCGTTTGTATTTCTGATCTTTGTGATCTCGCATTCGTGATCTACGTGGAGTCAAAGCAAGACCTCCCCCCCTCCCTCCCTTCCCTTCTCCCCTCCCCTTCCTTCCTTACCTCAGCCCTCCCCTTCCCACTGCCTTCCTCCAAACAATTCCCCCTCCCCTTCCTCACCCCCTCCCCCCCCTTCCTCCCTCCTCCCCCCAGTCCCACCCCCCCACAAAGATAATTCCCAATCTTTGTGATCTTGCGTTTGTGATCTACGTGCAGCCAAAAGAAGACCTCCCCCTTCCCCCTCCCTCCCTTTCTACCTTCCTCCCCGCTCCATCCCCCATCACCTCCTCCCTCCCTCCCTCCCCCCCTTCCTCCATCCCCCCCACCATCACTCCCCCCCGCCCGACACCCCCCTCACCAACCACAACTTCTGATTGCGTGCTGCCAACTCACAACCCACTCCCTTCATGAGGTTGTGTGTTTCACGGAGACGCTGCTCCTCCCCCGCACGCACAAAAAAAACATCAGTGGCGTATCCTCAAATGCGCGCCGCGGGACACGGATGATGACAGACTGTGCGGCCAAGCGTGCGCCGAACGAACCCACCGGCAGGCAGCAGCCGACGACAGTGGCGGCGGCGGCGGGCATGATGATGATATCTCGCGCCAGATGAGGATCAGACGCACGCAGGAAATGAGAAGCTCAGCCCTCAGCCCGTTTGACGGTAGTGGACAGCAGAGGAAATAACAGAGGAACGCCCCAAAGCAACCCCCGAGGGTTGTATCGTTTTATTTATGTTTTTGTGGCCCGCGACAGTAGATCTCCATCAGAGCTCCGCCTGCATTCAAAGAGAAGCCGTCAGTGATCAGTGGCTCAGTCAGCTTTAATTCCTCGTTAGCAAGTGCCAAAGTGTTAACCCAGACTTGGCACAAAGCAGTAGGCCGACACCATTGTTAGGGAAATAAGGAGTCAAAATCGCAAACCTTTTCTTAGAAATAATAAAACGTATTATTATCATAAATCGGTTGAGGAGGGAGCTGAAAACCCACAAGAGGAAATGCCTCTTTATCGTCACAGTAGCGGAGTGTGTTCCTCAGTGTGTACCTCTGGGTTCACATTAGTGAGCTGTTGGAGTCAGAGGTTCCCTGACCACCAGGGACCACCAAACCAGGGCTTTAGCTTTTCAGTGAAAGCTTAGCATTTATTTAGCTAAGCATCGTCTTAGCATTTCTTCGCATTTGTGTCCACAAACGCGTCGTTTTAACGAGGTCTTCTCTTGATATCAACGTCCCGGTGAACACATCACGTCACAATAAGGGTTTAGTAGTAGTTTGCTGTTGGCTTTGAATGATATGGAAGTCTGTTCGCACAAAAAGGATCTTGATCAGACCTTTTCTAACCTCTTGAATTACAATTTTCTCAGATTAGATTTGGCATAAAATATCTATCTCTCTCTGTCTCTCTATTTCTCTCTCTCGCTCTCTCTCTCGCTGTCTCATGCAAACAAGCGCGCACGCACACGCAAACCCACACGCACACGTAAACCCACACGCACACGCAAACCCACACGCACATGCACACGCAGACACACCAGCTAAAAATAAATCGACCTATTAACTTTAAGAACACATTGAATGCTCTCACACAAGGAGTGGTTGTATTATTAGATGATTTATCGCTGATCATCATAAACCCAGCTCAGACAGCATTAGTCAAAAGTTTGGACATGGATATTTAATGATCACTTTATTTCAGAAATTCTGTCCGACATCGACACTAAAGTCCATTTAGATGGTTAATTTAGTATTTTTTAGGCAGATTGGAGCTAAGGCTCTGCGTTGCTAACAAGCTTAATGACTTACAAAGGCAGCTGTATTGAATGTTTGAGGCTGCATCCAACATTTTAGATTCTTTATTAACATAATTAACATGGACGACGATTGTTTCCACTTTGCTCAAAGCACAACAGAATATAAAATATCAAATCACTATCACCCGTCCCTCACTGGTGATCAAACTATAACCACTTCATGTATCACATTAAGGGTTCCCTTTTAGGGATGCTCAATCTTTTATAGAGTGAAATAAATTAAAAAAGTTAAATACAGTTAATTTCCAAAGGCACAGTGTTCGTCTCTTGAGGACAGTATGCCACAACAAGTTTCTTATTGTAAACCTCATGAGCTAAAATATATAGCAGCCACTTCTACAAAGCAACTATCCTGTTCCTTTAGCGCTCTCTCTTTAATATTATTATGGCCATGCTGGAAATCTATTTTTATTGTGCTATATTGTTTATTATATTGTGAGTCCTATTTTCATTGGTCTATTTGCGTTGCTATTTCTGTTTTATCGTGTGCTGCTGTTTGTGTTAGGCCAGCAGATGGCTCTACCCAGACTGATTCATTGAATTGAATTAATCAGAATTCTCTCATCCCCTTCTCCTTCCTCCTCCTCCTCCACCACCTCCTCTTCCTACACCTCCTCCTCATCCAAACTCCTCCTCCCCCACCTCCCCCCACCACCCACTCTCCTACTCTATTTCCGACCTCGTAACTCCTCTTCCTCCTTCCAACCCTTCTCCTCCTGCTCCCACCTCCTCCTCTGTCCTCTTCCTCCTCCTCCTTCTCCATCTCCCACTACCTCCCCTGGCCTTCTCCTCCTCCTTCTCCACGACCCCCAACTCCTTTTCTTCTACTTTATCTCCTACTCCCTCCTCTTCCTGACCCCTCCTCAAACCCTACCTCCCACGCCTCCTCTTCCTCCTTCCAACCCTCCTACTCCTCCTGTTTCCACCTCCTCTTACCTCTTCCTCTTCCTCATACCCAACTCCCATTACTTCCTCCTCCTGCTCCTCCTCCTCCTCCCCCTCCTCCCACCTGCTCCTCCTCCTCCTGCCACCACCTCCCACCTCCTCTTCCTCCTCCTCCTCCTCCTCCTCCTCCTCCTCCATCCACAGGAGGAGCTGGCCCGTCTGCTAGCCCTGCAGCCCCAGGTGGAGCTCCTGCAGGAGCGGCTGCGGGCGCTGAAGGAGTTCAAGGAGAGCGAGGAGGACCCCTCGGCCTTCATGGACGCCGACGTCTCCGCCCTAGAGGAGCACTTCCAGGAGGTGCTGGACGAGCTGCGGGCGAGAGAGCAGCAGCTGACACTGGGTGAGAGAGAGGTTGGCTCCGCCGTGCCTCCATGGTAACCCACGGAAAGCAAACCTTCATCGCAAAAGAAGGTTTCAGGCGTTTTTAAAACGCGTGGGGTTTTTCATTTGATACATCCCTATAATGTATAGCATGTTCCCCCAGGGTTTTATTCCTACTTTTCTCCGTGGTTCCTGTTTTACTTGTATTATTTTTCCAAAGGCGACGTTGTTATTTCTGCTTTGTTTCGTTTTTTTCCCGACTGCTTTGGCAGCATAAATGTTTGTTTAGAGTTGGGTTGCATGGAGCAGACGGTTGCGTCGGTGCGTTGGAGTCTGGCATGCACGCAGAGTCTGCAGCTCCCTTCTTTTGTCTTTCTAGCTGTCTTATCTGCAAATGCACCCGCACACAAACGCACACACACACACAAACACGCACACACACTCACATACACACATACTCGCAGCAACACTCCCTCATAGACGCATACACCAACAAACACAGATACACACACATGTACACGCAGAGAAACGCACACACACACACACACACACACACACACACACACACACACACACACACACACACACAAGGTCGAGAAGGGATAGAAGGATGGAGAAATTGAGAGGAAGACATGCAAAGACACTTACACATATTTTCAGTTGGGAATGAGAGAGTTGGAGATTTTTAAAAACGTACTTTATTTACATACATGTGAGGAAATTAATATTAATATAGTTCAACAAAAACATTTAAACTTCAGCAAACATTACACACATATTGCCTTATGAGTTATGCCTGCTGAGGTTACAAAAGGAACATACACGTTCTCTCCAAACCTTCAGTGAGCAGCAGATGTTCCTCTCCCACAGAGACGATGCCACCCCTGTTCAGTGAAATCCTTCAGGTTACTCATCGCTTTGTAAAACCAGAAGTCTAGTCTCTGGACCTCACCATAGCAACAAACAATGTAAACACCTCCGGACATCTCCCTCTCCCCACCGTTCTCTTCCTGCTTTTATAACCGCTCCGTTTTGTCGTTCCTTCAAGGAAACACTAGTTTCCATTTTGATGAGTTGAACCGGCTGTAACCAGCTCCAGGAGTAAAAACAGCTCTCCTCATTAAAACATGTGAACAATCTTCTTTTTGCAACATACTTAAAACCAAGTGTTATACAGCCGGTGTGCTGAGGAAATTGTTTTTTCTTCTGTGTCATAGAAAGGACACCGTGTTGGAATTGGATTTAAAATATGAATAAAATAGTGAACGCGTGAGTCATGGGAAATTCTCTCACTGGAGATCGGCTGCTCTGTTGTTCAAAGGGGGCTCATACAACCCCCCCCTTTGACCTTTCCTCGTGTGGTCCTCTATTCTCAACTAGTCTCTCCAAACTGTATCTCTACTGCCTCTTGACCTATCCCTGTTGAGGGCTTCCGCACAGTTCATAGAGTGGCTTGCTCTTCACCATATACAGATAGATTTGTCCCTCCTTGAAAACCACCCCAAAATGGCGTGAAAACACGTTAAAACTCCACTGCAGAACTCCTCCACATTGTTCCGTCTGTCTTCAAACCACAGAGTTCAGAAGGTCTCTGGTGTGTCGGGCTGACGTTAGAGTTGGAAAAGAAGCGGCTGCTTTAGTGTGATCGAGTCTGGGACCTGCAGCCTCTTCCACCGGTCCCAGTGGTACGCTCCCAGTGGAACACTGGTCTCTAGGAAAGGCCCGGCTCCGTGGATCAGGGGTTTCCTTCAGTAGCCGGAATAGCGATGCTGTCGGTGGTAACCTTTGTTCCATTTTAAAAAAGACAGTGGGATTTAAACAGACCATTGTAAAATGGTGGTGAACCGCACCGCTTCAAAAGACAATATCCATTAAAAGCAGTGTATAGGTCCTTAGCCGATGGCTCTTCTAAAGATGATGCTTGCCACTTGCCTCCACACTTAACCATTGGCCCTGTGAGATACAGGCTTAGATAGATACGCATGCTCTTATCAAACGGCCATCTTTGCCACGGCCAAAATTTTTGTTTCCCCAAATAAATCGTATTCAAAATGATCCACCCTTACTTTAAAAGCTAAGGTAAGCTCCCCGTTTCTATCGGTAAGGCTTGTGTAAAACCTTCCGTCTGTGAGATGTTTAATCAGGGGCCACTTGCAACCTGAAGCCATCTATTTAATGGGTGGAACTATTAACCGTTATAGTGAAACTATAACTTTTCCGTGTCTAGACAGTCCTCTAACCAGTAGATCCTCATGGATAAAGGCGGGGGATGTTTGACCCCATAACACGATTTGTGGGTTTAGCGGAAGGGCAGCGCCGCTACAGCTATGGAAGTACTATCATTAACAGTGACGCCATTCTTTCTTATACAACCGCGCGATTCATTCATTTAGATTAAACGCTGTCTGAGCCGAAAGTCTCTGCTACAGAACACGGGAAAACCGTGAGATTTTAAAGCTGCTTTTGGTCAAATCGATCATTTTGCTAAACACACACCGCACCCACGGCCGCCAGCGAGCGCTGGCTGGGCCTCACACACACACTCGGCTAACTACACTTTCTGTGTCTACACACACACACACACACACACACACACACACACACACACACACACACACACAATACCTTAAGCCCAATACTAGAATTAAACAAATATGCAAGACATAAAAGGATAGAGAGAAAAGAGAGAGAGAGCGAGAGAGAGAGCGAGAGAGAGATTGAGAAAGAGGGAGATGACGCTGTGTAAAGAAATGAGGCGATATGTACAGAGGAAAGGATGAAGGATAAACAAAGAGTGGGAAGGAGAGAGCAGGAAGAGAGAGAGATGTGGATGGGGACACTGACAATGGAAAAGGAGATTAAGAAATGTTGTTATGGTTAGATGCCTTCCCCTGGGCCAGGGTAGACAGAGAAAGGGAGCGAGGGAGAAGGGAGAGAGAGATAAATAGAGAGAGCAATCGGGAGAGGAGGGGATGGGACAGACTTTTTTTCCTCATGCCACACACGCACACCATACACACAGTACAGCTAAACACACGCTTGCACGTACACGCACACACACACGCACCCACACACACTCTGGCAGAGACACACACACGCAGACATTCTCTGACACACTCACCTACACACCGGTTCAAATATAACGTTCATTGGACATGGAGCTGGCAGACTTGCGTGTGCGTGTGCACGTGCGCGCAGCGTGTGGCTCCTCAGGGCTTTAGGAAGACACAGTGGATATAGGAGTGAATGTTAAAGAAAGAAGAGAGTTTTAGATATTTAAATGACGTTATTCCTCTTTCTCTCTCTCTCTCTCTCTCTCTCGCTCTCTCTCTCTCTCTCTCTCTCTCTCTCGTCTGTGCCACTGTCTATTGCTCCCTCCCTTTTCCTTCTGTTTTCCTTTGTCTTCATCACTCTTATTTTTTATCTTTCTCTTTGTATGTTTGCCAGTTTCTCTCTCTTTAATACTTCTCTCTCTCTCTCGCTCTCGCTCTCGCTCTCTCTCTCTCCCTCTTTCTCTATCTCCCCTATCTTTCTCTTTCTCTCTCTATGTCTCTCTCCCACTCTCTTTCTGTGTTTGCGTCTCAGTCTCAACTGAATGGACAAAAGATTATATTGGCGCAACCAATCAATTTAAAAGTTTCATTTTGCCAAAGCCAATCCATGATACACCAGTGAACGAATAAACAAAACTAATAATGAACCTCTCTCTCAATTCAATTCAATTCAATTCAAAAAAGCTTTATTGGCATGAGATATATACATTTGCATTGCCAAAGCTGGTGAACAATAAAATAAACAGCGTTATGAAATAAAAAGTAAAAGGGTAAGGTATATATTATAATAATAATAAGTATGAACCGTTAAATACAAAATATCTATACATATCAAATGTTATAATATAAAAGTACTTTAAAAAGTAAAATGTGCGATATTATAAAAATTCTTGTAGAAACACAAGTTAAAGATACACTCTAAATACACAGTATTTACATCACGGAGGATTAGTGCAATTATTGTGTGCAGAGTGAGTCCAGGGGGACGAGTCTACGGGGAGTTTGAGGTCCTTCTCTCATCACGACAGGTGACGAATCTTGCTGCTGCGTTCGCACATTGTTGTATTTCTCCCAACAGGTATGGCACTTTGAGCATCTGGAGTGTCTTTGTAATCTCTCCTACCCCCCCTCTCTAGTGCTGGAGAGCCTTCCACCTGCACGTTACAAGGAGACCATCTCCACGCTGTTGGCATGGTTGCAGCAGTGCGAGGCCAAGCTAGCCATCCCATCCACGGCCGTGACAGAGTATCCCGTCATGGAGCAGAGACTGCGGGACGTGCAGGTAAGCACACTCACCGGCTTTTCTTTTTATTCTTTGACCTGGGTCGCCGAAGACAAGCACACTCTCTTCCCAAGAGATACCGGAGGAGTATACCCTGATGTGTCGGGGTGGAGATCATGGCTAGGGCCGACGTAGTAACTGACCGGCATGCTAACGTAGCAATTCACTAGCATGTTACTTCACTACAGAAAAGGTAACCTTGTTGACAGGGGTTCTCGCGTCACGACGGAACACCTGGATGTAGGGGCTCAAAATGTGCGTTTTTTGGAGTGAGAGAGAGGGGGCGGGACTTCCGGACAAGTTTCGGAGTAAGTGATAACCGTTTAAGTTGAATAGGTTTTGCCGTGAGAGAGTGGGAGGGACTTCCTATATAGAGTCGATATCCGTTTCTGAGGCGTGTTTTGGATATCATTGTCAAATTCGCAGTTTATAGAATGCCATATTTATTCTCATCGTCGTTGTCGTGGTTCTACTTGTTTATTTGTTCATCCTCTCACTCTGGAGACTGTTAACATAAACTCACGTGCATACCTCATAGAACGAAAGTGAGCTGAGATTGCCTTATGGTAGACCGGATAAGTGAAACAATTCATGACCTTCTGCTGGCTTCTCGCAGCCTACAGCAAAGTTACAGAATGTTGTTGTCCTCTTAATTCCGAGTAGACGGCTAGAATTATTAATACCTTGAGTTGATAAAGGTTTTTTATACTGATTTATTAATAAGCCTGTGGTTCAGCACCGATATTCTCACGTGATGAAGATTCAAGAATTATTTTGAAGGGTTTCAATTTAGTCGAGACAAATTAATGTTGGCTGTTGCCATGCTGAAAATGATAAGGGTACGGTAATGTGGTTTGGATTATTTCAAAGGCAACAGAGTTTGTTTTCCATAAATCCTAAATCATGAATCATTTCCCTAAATCTTAATGAAAGTTTTCATGTTAGGGGGCATCTCATTAAACCCCTTCGGGTCTTTTTGGCCAAACTTTACCGTTCCTCGAGGTGAGGGAGGAAAAGTGTGTGTGTGGGGGGGTTGGTGGTGGTTAGGGGGAGGAGGGTCCCCACGCCTCAAAGCGAAAGGTCAGCCCTAATCCAACACACTAATGGATCTACTTCCACCTGCATAAGCGCCGGTAGCGTCCCCCTCGGACCGCCAGAGTCCATTCACGCGACCGCCGTTAGCGCTCCCAGGGGAAGCTCTCTCGCTATTACAGTGAAGCGGCGTAATTCCGTAATTGTTTTTTTTACTGCCGGTGATAAAAGTTATACGGCCGCTACCGGAGGGAGATTTCCCAGGGGGCCATCTGCCCTGGGTACGGAGATTGGGTGCTTTACTATGTGACAGTGGAAGACAGGAAGTTGAAAACAGGAAGTGGAGTAAAAGGAGGTTGGAACAGGAAGTATGAACTAGAAAGTAGGCGGCGTTTGGGGGCTTAGTCACCATATCCCCAAACTGCCCCAGAATGGCTGCCCGTAAAAACCTTTAGTAAATGAAAGAGTGTCAATAGTGTTCCCAAACTTTTAGTAAGTAAAAAAACTAACCCTATCCCCAAACTGCCCCAGAATGGCTGCCCGTAAAAACCTTGAGTAAATAATAGAGTGTGAATAGTGTTCCCAAACTTTAGTAAGTAAAAGAGTGTAAAATAGTGTTTCCAAACCTTGAGTAAAGGACAGAATACAGGGCAGCGTTTCTGATCTCTGTCAACAGGGGACCCACTTAGCCAGCCTAAAATGCATATGAGGTCGCGGGAGACTGCTGGCTTATGAACGGTAGATATTTGACGGTATAATCTACATTTAAAATGTTCAGAAAGTATTAAGGTCTATTTTATACAAAAGTGTTGATTCACAGCCTCAAGTAATGTAAGACTTTAATACAGGGTAGTTGATATTACAGGCAATTTTCTGAACTCAAAATATGGAGTCTGTGGCCAGGCAAGCAGGCTCACGTTTTAAGTGTCCAACAGGCTGACGTTTCAATGGTCAAGCAGAGTAACGTTTTAAGCGTCCAGCAGGGTGAAGTTAAATAAGGGTTAGCATGGTTCGTTAGCATCAGTTGCACGTCAAAAACATTGGAGTGAATTGAACGGACCCAGTCTATATAGGATACATAAACCGCCAGGAAAGGTTTATTCTGCGCTACGGTTGAGCCACCCGGAAGTTTGCTTCAAACTAAGCAGATTAGAGGAATCAATAAAGCATCAAGACAGTCTGTTTACCGTTGCTCGACCAATCGGGCCTTCTGTCTCTGAAACAAGTCAGACATCAATTCATCATGCTGGGGATTACTGCTGTTGCCATCCTGTGTGTGTGTGTGTATGCGTGTGTATGTGTCTGTGTGTGTGGGTGGCTGTGCAGTTTGTGTGTGCTTGTGCGTGTCAACGAAATGCACAGTACATAAGGCGAAGATATTGATACACAAATGCAACACACTCAAGCATAGGCACAGAGAAGCGTGTGTGCATGAACTCAAACACACACGCACACACACACACACACACACACACACACACACACACACACACACACACACACACACACACACACACACACACACACACACACACACACACAGCCAATGAAAGACACGCCTCGTGTTCAGCTTCATCATAATCATCATCATCATCATCAGCAGCTTCAATCAGAGTTCATTGACAAGATCTTTTAGGTTGAACGTATTTAAGTGCAGATCCAATCTGAAACTCTTCAATTCAAGGTCACACCGTGTGTGTGTGTGTGTGTGTGTGTGTGTGTGTGTGTGTGTGTGTACGCTGGGCTTATTTTAACCAGGATAATGGTGTTTTAGAGAAGGGGTGGCATGCGATCAGCCTTATAGCTAGAGTTTAATTAAAGTTGATTGAGGATAATAATTAGAAATGAATTCTGCATGCTGATCAGCCCAGAGAGAGAGAGAGAGAGAGAGATAGAGAGAGAGAAGGGGGAGGGAAAGAGAGAGGAGGTGGAGGGAGAGAGAGGTGAAGAGAAGGGGAGAGAGAGAGAGAGAGAGAGAGAGAGAAGGGGGAGGGAAAAAGAGAGGAGATGGAGGGAGAGAGGTGAAGAGAAGGAGAGAGAGAGAGAGCCTGTGTCCTTTGCCTTATTGTTTTACTATATGCTAAGTGTCCTAATATTCATGCATAAGTGAGGACGGTAGCCTAGTGGCTGTTTTACCACTGCTCCATAATGACCTGTTTCTGTATTCACTATCCAGCCCCAACCTGCTCCTTAATGCCGTCTCTATGTACTGTCTAACCCCTAGCTGCTCCTTAATATCGTCTCTCTGTACTATCTAGCCCCTAGCTGCTCCTTAATGACTAGTGTTTGTGTTCACTGTCTAAATCCTACCTGTTCCTTAGTGACCTCTCTCTGTACTGTCTAACCCCCTACCTCCTTCTTAATGACCTGTCTCTGCATTCATTATCAGTCACTCTGAGTATCAAAATTCAGTTTGAGGGGGGCAAAGGGGAGGGTCATAAAATTGGCACATATTTACACCTTTAAAATATGTTAATATATTTACATATATTTTGCTAATGGTTCCCCATTTGACTAAACAGGTAAGCAATCATGAACAAGCACACACATACACACACACACACACACATGCACATTTTTTTCAGTCGTTACACCTGCAGTCTGGATCTCCCTCTCTATCTCTGTCTCTCTCTCTCTCTCTCTCTCTCTCTCTCTCTCTCTCTCTCTCTCTCTTGCTCTCGTTCTCACTCTCTCTCTTGCTCTCTCTCTCTCTTTCTCTCTCTCCCCTCATTCTATCCCCTTTCTTTCCAGCCCCTAGAGAGGACCAGTTCCTGCTCCTCAAAATATCTCTGAACTTGGACCTTTCACTCCTTCACCCCAGTGCCCGCCTCTCCACTCTCCCTCTCTTTGTCGCCTCAGAGAGCAGCCCTGTTAGGGTCATACTAGAGAGAGAGAGAGAGAGAGAGAGAGAAGGGAGATGGAGAGAGAGAGAGAAGGGAGATGGAGAGAGAGAGAGAAGGGAGATGGAGAGAGAGAGAGAAGGAGAGAGAGAGACATATTATCGTTTTACACCGCTGGGGTTTGCATCAGAGAAGGGTCGGGACACCACCTGCAGATTGGTTCACATGAAGATGTTAGAGTCGTGCATCCCTGCTGTCTGTGTGGGAATGTGTGTGTGTGTGTGTGTGTGTGTGTGTGAGACAGTATGTGATTTTGTGTGGGAGTGACTGGTTGTGTGTGTAAGTGAGCTTGACTGTGTGTGTGTGTGTGTGACACAGTGGTTGTGTGTTTGAAGGTGTGTTTGTGTGTGTGTGAGTAACTTTAAGTGTTTGTGTGTGTCTGACACAGTGCTTGTGTACGTGTGTGTGTGATCGTGTGTGTGTATGTGTGCGTGAGATAATCACTTTTTGTATTTGCGCGTGTGTGTGTGTGCATTTGACACAGTGCTTGTGTCTGTGTGTGTGTAAATCTCTCTATGTGTGTGTGTTTTCTTATTTGTGTGTGTTTGAATGTGTGGAAGAGTGTGTATGTCTGTGTGGGAGGAGGTACAATGGGATTTCTAACCTTTGATTCTCTCAGACAGTCACTCATACGGGCTGCGGTTCAATTTAAATGATGTACCATTTCCGAAATCCTTAGGGATTAGAAATGCCATCACGCCAATACCGTTAGCTATTCTGTTCCTATTATAAGTACACACATATATATATGTAAATGTATCTGTACTGTTGTGTGTGTACCCTATGTGTGTATATTGACATGAACAAGCAAATTGCTATTTTATTTTCGTGTCCTGCCAACTTGTGGCCCAGCCCACATTGGATGACATGACACATCGATATTCAAACTAAAGCCGTCCAGACATAACAACCCGAAGCGTCACAAGAGGATACAGAGCGACACACACACACAGGAAACCCAGACCATTTTACTTGTACTTCCCCCCCCTTATCATTGAATCAAGCCTTTTAGGGAAATGGGGCAAATGCAATTACATTGGAATGGAGCCATTCCTGGTGGGTGCTTAATCTGAGACAACTTCTGCCAAAATCGGTCCTTTGGTTTCATTTGAATCCTGATATCCCCCCTCTCTGTTGTTCTCTGCCATTCTATCCATCCTATCCCATCCATGTCTGTCCATCTGTCCACCTGTCTGCCTGTCCGTCCGTCCATCCGTCTCTCTGCCTGTCCTCCCTCAGGTCCTCCAGGGGGCGCTGACGGATCACCAGGGCGAGGTGGACTACCTGACCGCCGCCGTGGAGCAGGTCTTCCAGAAGGCTCCGGCAGACATCAGCCAGAGGTAGTACCTCACCCACGTAGCGACCCCCGGGCTCGATTCCCTATGGCTACATGTACATGACATACATACATGCCCTCTTTTCTCCAGCGCAACTTCCCTGTCTCCCGTCGCTGGGCTCTCCATAAAGTGCAGACACAAGCAACAGACATGAAACCCATCCTAACCACGCAGCCCTCCTTCTGTAGTCAACCCATCCTGTCTCTCTTCAGCCACCCTCACACTTGCAGAGTTCTGTATCCTTCTCTCTCTCTCTCGCTCTCTCTTTCTCTCTCTCTCTCTCTCTCTCTCTCTCTCTCTCTCTCTCTCTCTCTCTCTCTCTCTCTCTCTCTCTCTCTCTCTCTCTCTCTCTCTCTCTCTCTCTCTCTCTCTCTCTCTCTCTCTCTGCCTTTCGCTGTATCACTGTCTCTCTCGCTGTATCTCTGTCTCTCTCGCTGTATCTCCCTCTCACCATGCAGGGACCATCTCTTGACATGGTTCCTCCGGGCTATATCAATTAGGATGATATAGCATGCATAGCATACATGATGATTATTCCATTGGAAAACTGAAATACGGCCGCTATAGAATGGTCGAAATGCACATCTTGCTGTTTCTAGGGTCATTCCACATAGCTTATCATTTTCCGTAGTTAAATATGGCAATCGATCAATGGATTTACCATTTTAACTATGGTTTTGAGGTACGGCTGATGCTTTAATCCCAAGGGATTTACAGTATATTACGTTAAGAAAGAGGTAGGGGTTAGAGCATGTCACTCTAGGATGACTACAATTAAGACTGCAGGCACGAGGGATCGAACCTACTACCTTTTAGACTGGACGTCGATCACCTCAGCAACCTTACACTGTTCTTCCTCCAAGCCCAATGTTTAAACTGAATACAAAAACGCCAACAGAGCCTTTTGTCCTAGCGAAAAGATCATTGAATATTGATACTCTTTATCTGAAATCAGTGATCAGATCCATAACACACACGCAGACACACACACGCGCGCACACACAAACACAAAAAAACACATACAAATACACACTCACACAAAAATGGACAGACAAAACACACACTCCTACACACAAACACACACATACACACATAAAATCGCACACACCCCCAAGCGCCTATATCTAGTTCCGCCTCCCTCATTTTCCTGGTTTTCCTTGTCTTGATGCGTGGGTGCGTTGCGGGAACGGCGTGTGTGGCTGGTGACCAGGTACCGGCTGGAGATGGACGCCATCATGGCCCGCTGGAAGCGTCTGGCCGCCACGCTGGAGGACAACGCCCAGAAGATCCAGGAGCTCATGGCCAAGCTCATGCAGTTTGAGGTGAGTGGGCCGGCCGGTGTGTGGGGGGGGGATCTGGACTGGTGGGAATCTTATACTTAAAGTACTTTGTACTGGTGGGACTTTGGACTGGTGGATCTTTGGACTGGTAGAACTTATGACAAAAAAATAATAATAATGTATAATGTCTCTGTCTGTCTCTCTACCTGTGTGTGTGTGTGTGTGTGTGTGTGTGTGTGTGTATCTTTCTCTTTCTCCGTCTCTCTCTTTTCCGTCTGTCCATGTCTGTCCTGTTTTCTTCTATTTCCTATCCCTCCCTTACAATATCGCTCCTTCTCTGTCTATGCCTTTCTATCTCTCTTTCCATTCCTCTCAATCCTTCCTCTCTCGCCCTCCGTCCCTCGCTCTCGCCCTCCATCCCCCTCTCTCTCCCTTCCTTCCTCTGCCCATACACCTCCGTCTCCATCTCTCTCTCTCTCTCTCTCTCTCTCTCTCTCTCTCTCTCTCTCTCTCTCTCTCTCTCTCTCTCTCTCACCCTCCGTCTCCATCTCTCTCTCTCTCTCTCTCCCTCCCTATTTCTACCTTGCCCTGCGTCTTCCCCCCCCCCCCAACAGAACGACGTGACCACCCTGAAGAAGTGGATGGCGGACGTGGACGTCTTCCTGAACGAGGAGTGGCCCGCGCTTGGGGACTCGGAGGCGCTGGAGAAACAGCTGGAGCAGTGCACTGTACGTACCCCCCCGCAGGGCCCGCCTACCCTGTCCTGATGGGTCGACGGTCGGCCAATCAGGACAGGGTGCACAAAATGACAGAGGAGGAAGAGAGAGGAGGAGAAGGTAGGAGAGAGGAGTAGGTAAAAAAAGAGGAGGAGAAGGTGAGAGAGGAAAGAGGGAGAGAGGAGAGAGGGAGAAGATTGGTCCTGATTGGTCAGAGGTCAGCCAATCGTGGACTCGGCGCACAAATGACCACGCCCTGTTCTCGCTTTTTAACATCAGTTAACGAGCGACGATGAAAGGCCTTCACTTCTGGAAAATTCGGCATCGATGAGCGAGAGTTTGCTAATGAAGTCGTATTTGAGTTCATCTCACAGCCGAAGGAGCTATTTGATGAGGGCTTTGGATTGAACTAAAGGGGTTCCATATTTTCAGATCAGAATATTATCATCAAAAGCATATGATGATCAAAGTTGTGTCTCTGGCAAACGTACAAAGGGATGCCACAACCCTAATAAATTTGTTTTGATGTGTTTGCCGGGACTTTCTTTGACATCCTAACATGGCCGCCAGCATCGACATCCGTCTTCCGTCTGTGCTGTGTTCTGAATGGCCAGGCCCTGGTGAATGACATCCACACCATCCAACCCAGCCTCAACGGCATCAACGAGGTGGGCCTGCACCTGAAGAAGGAGGCGGAGCCGCCGTTTGCCGTGCACATCCAAAAAGAGCTTGACGACCTCAACGGCCAATGGGAGATGGTCTGCAAGCAGGTGTGTGCGTGTGTGTGCGCGTGTGTGTGTGTGTGTGTGCGTGTGTGTGTGCGCGTGTGTGTGTGTGTTTAATTTAAGGATGATACAGCTTAGAGACTTTGACGTTGTTATAAAACGTATGGTGATGTTCAAATGCACCCCATTTCCTATCTTTCCGATATGTCTTTTATTCCCTGCATTATCCACAATGCCTTTCCCTTACCCCTCTCAACGCTAGGAGGCAACCTTCTAAATATTACCGTGACACGTTTAACAAATAAATGAAAGGTATTAGAATGATCAGATTAAAGGACCAGAGGTTCATCACCAAAAAATGTTTTACAACGATGTAATTGTGTTTGAGGCTATATTATTCCTTTGATGAAGTGAATAAAATGGCAACATAAGTTCTCAACCCAAAAAACTGTTTATTGCAGATTTGAAGTGTAGAATTGTATATTCATATACATGTGTTTGTGTGTGTGCTTCTTATGTGTGTGTGTGTGTGTGTGTGTGTGTGTTTGTGTGTGATCTAATGTGTGCATGTGTGTGTGATCTAATGTGTGTGTGTTTGTGTTTGTGAACATGTGCGTGTGTTTGTGTGCATTCATGCCTGTGTGTGTGTGTGTCTGTATCTGTATTCATGCCTGTGTGTGTGTGTATTCATGCCTGTGTGTGTGTGTGTGTGTGTGTGTCTGTATCTGTATTCATACCTGTGTGTGCGTATGTGTATGTGTGTGTGATCTAATGTGTGCGTGTGTGTGTGTTTGTGAACATGTGTGTGTGTGTGTGTGTGTTTGTGTGTGTGTGTCTGTATCTGTATTCATACCTGTGTGTGCGTATGTGTATGTGTGTGTGATCTAATGTGTGTGTGTGTGTGTGTTTGTGTGCATTCATGCTTGTGTGTGTATTCATGCCTGTGCGTGTGTGTGTGTGTGTGTGTGTGTGTGTGTGTGTGTATCTGTATTCTTCATGCATGTGTGTGTCTGTATTCATGCCTGTGTGTGTGTGTGTGTGTGTGTGTGTGTGTGTGTGTCTGTATCTGTATTCATACCTGTGTGTGCGTTGTGTGTATTCATACCTGTGTGTGTGTGTGTGTGTGTGTGTGCTTGGCAGGCTTATGCTAAGAAGTGTGCCCTGAAGGGGGGTCTGGACAAGACGATGGCCCTGAGGAAGGAGATGAGGGAGATGCAGGAGTGGATCAACCAGCAGAGGAGGACTACCTGGAGAGGGACTTCACCTACAAGACCCCCGAGGAGCTGAGGCGGGCGGTGGAGGAGCTCAAGGTGTGTGTGTGTGTGTGTGTGTGTGTGTGTGTGTCTCTCATTCTGTAGTCAACCCACCCTGTCTCTCTCCAGCCACCATCAGTGGTTGAACAGTTCTGTGTCCTCGCTCTCTCTCTCTCTATCTTTCTCTCTCTCTCTATCTTTCTCTCTCTCTCTCTCTCTGTCTCTGTCTCTCTCTCTCTCTCTCTCTTTCTCTCTCCCTCTCTCTCCCTCTCTCTGTCGCTCTCTTGCTCTCTCGCTCTCTCGCTCTCCCTCTCTGTCTCTCTCGCTCTCTTGCTCTCTCTCTCTTTCTCTCGCGCTCTCTCTCTCTCTCTCTCTCTCTCTCTCTCTCTCTCTCTCTCTCTCTCTCTCTCTCTCTCTCTCTCTCTCTCTCTCTCAAAATGAAAAATGTTGTACATGCATACATACATACATACATGCATATATACATGCCTACATTCATACATACATACATATATACATTTATATGCATACATATATACTCTATGTATATTTTTCTTTGTATATATGTATATCAATCAATTTACTTGGTTCAATTTGCAGTGAAAGATCAGTGAAATCGACCCAGCGGTGTCCACAGCAGCCATTAAAGGATCATTTCTTGTTAACACGGCCAAGAAAGGGGCTGCAAAAACCGATAACAGTGCTTCAAAAAATGTGCTCTCCAGATGAAAAGATCAAATGTGATCACACACAGTAGTTTCGCCTTGTGTAAAGTTCTGATAAATCTCGACTGCAGTGTCTCTGTTTTGCCTTGCGAGTGAATTCTCTTCACGGCTGTGTTTATTGCCCTCACCCGGCAGAGTTTTATTCCCCAATTTTCATGCAAACAAGCAATTTTCGTTCTTAATGTCCTTTCTTAATGTCTCCTCATCCGTCTCTCTCTCGTCTTCCTCTCTCTCCCTGTCTTTCTTAATATAAAGTCTCTCTATCTGTATCGGCCTTTATGTAATGTATCTTTTTTTCCCTTTTCTTATCGCAATATAATTTCTCTCTCTCTCTCTCTCTCTCTCTCTCCCTCTCGGTCGTGCCCTGATGTCTCTCTCTCTCTCTCTCATTCTCTCTCTCTCTCTCTCTCTCTCTCTCTCTCTCTCTCTCTCTCTCTCTCTCTCTCTCTCTCTCTTCTCTCTCTCTCTCTCTCTCTCTCTCTCTCTCTCTCTCTCTCTCTCTCTCTCTCTCTGATGTCTCTCGTCCCCAGCGGGCCCAGGAAGAGGTTCACTCCAAGGCGCTGAAGGTCAAGCTGCTGACGGATAGCGTCAACAGCTTCATCGCCAAGGCGCCGCCTACGGCCCACGATGCATTGCGGTCAGAGCTGGACCTGCTCACAGCCAACTACCAGAGACTCTGTAGCCGCCTGGACGGGAAGTGTAAAACACTGGAGGTCTGTCTGCCTGTCCGTCTGTCCGTCTTTCTGTACATCTGTCCACCTATCTATCTGTAAGTCTGTCTGACTGTCTACCTGGCTGTCTGTCTGTCTTACCGTCCGACCTTCTGTCCGTCCCTCTGTCCGTCTGTCTACCTGTCCGTCTGTTTCTGTCCGTCTACCTGTCTATCTATCCCTATGTCTGTCTGTATCAGTCTGTCTGTTTGTCTGTCTGTCTCCCTGGCCATCAGTTTTTGTCCGTCTACCTGTCTTTCTATCCCTCTGCCTGTCTGCTGTCCATCTGTTTGTATATCTTTCTGTCTGTCGATATAATTTTATATTTTCCGGGCCCTTATGCTCATCTACTTAAGCAGATTGCTTCTTAGGTATTTCGCTCTGTATCATTTTGAGTCCCTAGGGGAAAATAATATTTAAAATAGGTACGAAAAACGTGTCAAAAATAAACTTAAAAAGAAAAAGCTTCAAAACGATACAAATACAGCTGGAACTGTCTCAGAAAGGAGACTTACGTCCAAATTCCGCAACGATTCCCCTGTGTTTGCAAACCCTGAATTATGAATGCTACTCAAGCAGCCTTCACATATTTGAACAAAAGTGTCCAACATTTTTAGCCCGTCCTTCAGTGGTGTTCTCCCCCTCGTGTTCTGCCATTTCCTCAACTCTTTTAAAATAGCAGAGATTTTGTTTTGATTGACACATTGTGATTGACACAGGGCAGCTCGGTGGCTCAACCCGCCGATGGGCTAACCTTGTAGGAAGTACGCCTTTAGCGACATTGGTCCTGATTTCCACCTGTGCTCCTCTGCTACGCATTGTCCCTTCTCTGCTCAACCTACGATCAAGTTTCTCTTCACTTCCAGGCACAAAAAAGCCCTTACAAATTGAGATGTTGCATAGTTGTTTCTGGAAAAGCATTGAGTTGTTGTAGTTACTCCAGTGGTAATTTTTGGCTTTGATTGCTCACCTGACACTGAACTAAATGTAATGTCAATTAGACAGATACTACAGATACTAAACTGTAAATCTGTAGTTTCAACCTTGAATGACCCCGTTAGGACAGATAATTTTTGCGACCCCAGCTTCTCAAATAGTTGTGCATTTGCTTCCCCCACACATCGTTCTAACCCAAACAACATCGGCCCATAACACCAATTTCCCATTGAAATACTTTGTTGTCTTTCCCTTGTGGCTAATCATTCCTCTGTCTTGTTTGGGACATTTACCAATTCAAAATGTATTAAAACCGTAACCTAAAATAACTTGAGCTAGCGATCCCCCAGCGTCCGGACCCAAATATGCATATCAGGAACCCAAGTTGGCTCTCGACACCCGGGTTGGGAACCACTGCTCTTTAATTGCCCTTTGTGTTTTGTGCGGCGTTGCAGGAGGTTTGGGCTTGCTGGTGCGAGCTGCTCTCCTACCTGCAGCAGGAGAATGACTTCCTGGACCAGCTGGAGCAGAAGCTGGAGGAGACGGAGAACCTCCAGGGAGGCAGCAGCGAGGAGCTCCAGGAGGCCCTTGACGTGAGGGCCAGAGTCATTTTTTTTTAATGAGGCCTGCATGGATCTATGATGACTTTAGGTCTTTGTTTTCTTATGCGGTTTATAACTTTCAGCACATCGAGTATATCAGTTACATGCATTACTATTATTATTATTATTATTATTAATATTATTATTGTTCTTTGGGAGGATTAGGTGGCAGAGAGGAGGTAGGCAAGGGTGGTAAAGGAGAGAAGGAGAAGGTGGAAGAAGACAGAGAGAGAAGGTGATAACGGTGAGAGGATGAGAAGGCGGTAGAGCAGGGGGCCCCAAATTCTTCCCAGTGGAGGGCCAAAATGTAATCGTGGGGAGGCACGTGGGCCAAAATCTAAATTTTTCAGTATATTTAGTCAAATATGTGGGAGGTGGCTGAACAGGATAGGAGCTCAACAGCGCCACCCTACCATCAATGTATCACAATGTTATTCTAGGGTCAGGAATGGCAGTGCACCAATAAATAATATTCAATGAGAGCGAGCGCAAATTCCAAGCGCTGATGGCGGAAAGGAGAAAGAGAAAGGATGTGGAAAAAGGAGAGAGTAGGAGAAGGTGGTAGAGGAGAGAGAGAGAGGAGGTGATAACAGTGAAAGGAGAGAGAGGAGTGAGAGAGAGCAGTTGGGAGAAGGTGGAAATTGGAGTACGGGAGTGAGGAAGAGGCGGAGACGGTGGTGGTTGAACGAGAGAGGTGGTGAGAGATGAGATGTGGGGTACGCGGTAGGTGACACAGAAGGTGGACTGAATTTAGCTTTCACTACGGGGGAAACCTAAAGGTTTGAATATGCACTTGGAGACACCCCATCCCAGGGGCTGCAGTCATGAGCAGAAATCAACCAAGCAGAAGCCATTCGAAACCCCCTCGATGTTTGTAGGTCTTTAATTTACACCTGCTCAAAGTCCACAACCGGGTGATGAAAGGCGTATTCAGACCCGCGGCGCAAGGGGATGTGATGAAGAGAGAACAGGGGGATGACAGAGAACTTGCAGACACATACATAGTCATACTTATCATTTAAGTATTTATTTGCTGGGTGTCTTCGTACAGGGACACTGCGCATTGTTCAACACTCAAGTAAATATGCTGGTGTTATCCGAGCGGCAAATCAAGTTTCAACGGCTGTCCCCGCGCAGGTGATATAAAAGCGCATTAAAGCTGAAAATGCAGACAGACGGACCGTGTTTACGCTCAGTGTACAATAGATAACAAAGAAAGGGGAAAAAAAATACCGCACAGAACTCAACCTTCAAATTAAAGCGACCTGAAGGGAGCCAGTTAGGTGATATTATCGCCCACAAAACCCGCCGTTCATTAGCCCCGTGATAACGGTAATATGTTTTGTTTTTTTACCGGTACACTTTGAAACAAAAGGTAATTTAATGCGCATTCTGCTGCTGGCATCTGCTGAGCAAGGTGCGGCCGATTGAATGCCAAATAATGGACACTGTTTGTGTGTGTGTGTGTGTGTGTGTGTGTGTGTGTGTGTGTGTGTATGAGCCTGTGTGGCTGTGTGTGTGTGTGGCTCTGTGTCTGTCTGTGTGTCTGTGTGGGTGTGTGTGTGGCTGTGTTTGTGTGTGTGTATGTGTGTGTTTGTGGTTCTATGTCTGTCTGTGTGTGTGATTGTGTATGTGTGTGTGTGTGTGTGAGGTTCTGTGTCTGCCTGTGTTTGTGTTTATGTGTGTCTGTGTGTGTGTGTTTGTATCTTTCTGTCTGTGTGCGTTTGTGGTTCTCTGTCTGTCTGTCTGTGTGTGTGTCTGTGTTTGTGTGTGACTGTCTGTATGTGTGTGTGGCTCTGTGTCTGCCTGTGTGTCTGTCTGTCGGTCTGTCTGTCTGTCTGTGTGTGGTTCTATGTGTGTGTGTGTGTGTGTGTGTCTGTGTGTGTGTGTGTGTGTGTGTGTGTGTGCAGGGTCTGCAGGCCCTCCTGCAGCACCCGGAGGACAACAGGAACCAGATCCGGGAGCTGTCCCAGACCCTGATCGACGGAGGCGTCCTCGACGAGCTGATCCAGCAGAAACTGGACGCCTTCAACACACGCTGGGACGAGCTCATGGCCCGGGTGAGGGATCGCACACACAACCACACACACACACACACACCCAACGCTCGGACGAGCTCATGGCCCGGGTACAAGATCACACACACAACCGTACAGCCTTGCACAACCAACTGCACACACAACCACACAGACAGGTTTGCATTTATGAACGCGATTGACGATAAAAGGACCCCCCCCCCCCCCCCTCCTTTTCACCTTGACCGTGTAACACCTGTTCTAGACACACCTGTTCACACCTGTTCACACCTTCAGCTGTTCACACCTGTTCTTCTTCCACCTGTTCTTCCTGCACCTGTTCACACCTCTTCTACCGACACCTGTTCACACATGCGCCTGTTCTATCTCCAACTGTTCACACTGGTTCTTTCTGCACCTGTTCACACCTGTTCACACCTGCACCTGTTCACAGCTGTTCTATCTGCATCTGTTTACACCTGTTCTACCTGTTCACACCTGTTCTTCCTGCACCTGTTCTACCTGCACCTATTCACCCCTGTTCACACCTGTTCTTCGTGCACCTGTTCTTCCTGCACCTGTTCACAACTGTTCACACCTGTTCACACCTGCACCTGTCCTATCTGCACATGTTCACACTGTTTTTTTCTGCACCTGTTCACATATTTTCTATCTGCATCTGTTTACATCTGTTCTACCTGTTCACACCTGTTCTATCTGCATCTGTTCACACCTGTTCACACCTGTTATGCATGCACCTGTTCTCCCTGCACAAGTGCACACCTGTTCGTCCTGCACCTGTTGACAGCTGTCCTCCTCCATTGAGGATACCAGTCCCCCATCTAGATGTGTGTGTGTGTGTGTGTGTGTGTGTGTGTGTGTGAGTGTGAGTGAGTGTGAGCGGCTCGGGGCACTGCGTTGTCCGGCTAGCCGCGCTGCTAGCAGAGCTCTGGACCCGCGGCAAAATGAAACCCGATTACTCCTCCCTCCCAACCAGATAAGCTGCTTTTGTCTGCCAGCTCTACCGAGACTGCCTCAGTCTCTGTATGTGATACTGTGTGTGTGTGTGTGTGTGTGTGTGTGTGTGTGTGTGTGTGAGCGCGAGAAAGAGACAAAGAGTTTGTTAGGAAGAAGGGTTAGGCAGTTTGTGAGTGTGTGTTTGTTAATTAGAGAAAGGTATGCGTGCGTGTGTGTGCTTGCGTGCGCATGTGCGTGCGTTTCGTTTGAAAGGTTTAGATGGACTGCCTGGCTGCCTTGATTCCCTGAGCCGCCCGCTGAGTGTGTGAGTGAACCACAGTGCTCTGTTCTTTGCAGGGTTTGTGTTTGATGAGGCCCGGCGTCAGGAACTTTGTCTTGCCTGGTGTTGAGGGATGAAGAGATGCACCAATCATTAATCCAATGCCTGTTCAGAATGAACACATTTTGGAATCCTTTGCTGTGTTATTCCATGAATTCCTTTGTTTGTTCATTCATTCATTTTTTAAGAATGATTGCATTTCGGAATCGTTCATTAGGGCCTCTGTGTATTATTACATGAATTCCATGATTCCTTAATTTATTCGTTTTTTGAAGAAAGAATGAATGGATATAGATTCATTCATTTTTATAATTGTATACATTCATCCATTCTTCCGCCGGTATTACGATTGCTCATTATGCGCTTCATCAGCTGCACCTCATTTAAATCCTCACAGGGGTTCCATCGACCTCCACCCCCAGCTCCACCTCCTTCTCCTCCTCCTCCTCCTCCTCCTCCTCCTCCTCCTCCTCCTCCTCCTCCACCCCCACCCCCACCTCCACCTCTACCTCTACCGCCACAAATACCGGTGCTCTGTCTAAATCCACCTGCTACCTGCTGCATTGAAGTGTGTGTGTGTGTGTGTGTGTGTGTGTGTGTGTGTGTGTGTGCATAAGCCTGCGTGTCTCTGTGGGAGCACGGATTCCAGTACAAAAAGGCAAACAGACACATGCGTGTGTGCCCATGTTCTTGGGCCTGTGTGACGGTGTGTATGTGTGTGTGTGTATAAAGTCAAAAGTAAAATTAGTATCGTCAGTGAGAATTTATATTTATGAGATCTTAATCGCAGGGAAATGGAGTACCTGGCTAGTGGGAAGGTTGTTATCAATGTTTGTCTAAATAATTAAACCTCAGTCCTCAACTTCTCCCACGTGCCACAAAACTCTCCTTAAGAAGTGAGACTGTTTATGTGGTTGTGTGTGTGTGTGTGTCTGTCTGTGTGTGTGTGCGTGTGTGTGTGTGTGTGTGTGGGGGGGGGGGGGGCATTGTAGGGGGAAGGTTAGGCTGTCTCAGCTCTATACTTAGTCATTATCCAATGAGATTACACACGGTCACACTTACGAGGTCACTCACTCACTCACACACACACACACACACACACACACGCGTAAACGAAAACACGCGCAAAGGTGGATTTGTGATGTCATCGTTGAACGCTGTGTGTGATTGGCCCGTGTAATCTTCCTGATCCTGGAGTGACGGAGAGAGTGTGGGAGAGAAAGTGAGAGAGCTCTTAAGTAGCCTATGGATGCTGTGCACCAGCAACAGTTCCACCGGTGACAGACTGTAGAACGTACACGTCGGGTGCTGCCGTTACCGACGGCAACGAGCATCAATGATGTGTGGCGTGAGACATAAACACAGCATGGCCGAGAAACCCCGGAGCCCGTCCTACAAGAGGGTAAAGAGAGAGAGAGAGAGAGAGATGTGTGTGTGTGTGTGTGTGTTTGCCTCAAATAATTTTCTTAGATATACTGTGCTGTGAGTGTATCTTTTTTTGTATGTTTGCGTGTCTCTCTGAATTGTGCGTGTTTTTGTTTCCGTTATGGTTCTGGGAGAATTGCGATTGATTTTTCACAGCGTTTTTTATCATGTTCAAACCTTGAATATGCAATGCTCTAATATGACTCATGCATTTGACTCAAATGCTCGGCACATAATCATACACACACACACCCACACCCACACACACACACACACACATACACACACAAACAGGGCCATCGTAAATCAATGATTTTAATTTCCCTTTCGTGTATTCCCTTTGGTGTTAAACAGAAACACGACTCAAACGTTTTGAGAGGGAATAGAAAATGGTGTTATTAAAATACGTTTTATGTACGAACAGTCATCACCATTCTAATACTGCTGGATAAATTTGAGACAGGGAGAGAGAGAACAACAGCCAGCCAGCTCCTCCAGTCCATTTTCAGATTTAAACATTACCAACACCCTAGAACAGAAAGTAAATAAAGGCGGCTTATCATTCGTTAAATAACTTTTCACAATTCCCCTTTGAAAGGTTCATGGAACACTGACTTCAAGGGGCAGGATAGTTTTGTTTAGGGAATAACTAATGAGAAATTTTCACCAAAAAGGCGTAATTGAAAACCTTTACAACTTGCAAATAAATAGAAAAACGGGAGGCAGTGAGACGGGCTCTGTCAGGGTTTTGGGTTCGAACCCCGATGTCCCCGAATCTTCATGGAGGCCTCGTGGAACAGGATGCTCTAACTCACACCGACCTTCTCTTTCAGGGCATGAATCTGAATTCAGCTCTAACTCACACTTCTCTTTCAGGGCATGATTCTGAATTCAGCTCTAACTCACACTAACCTTCTCTTTCAGGGCATGATTCTGAATTCAGCTCTAACTCACAGCCCTCTTTCAGGGCATGAATCTGAATTCAGCTCTAACTCACACCGACCTTCTCTTTCAGGGCATGAATCTGAATTCAGCTCTAACTCACACCCCTCTTTCAGGGCATGAATCTGAATTCAGCTCTAACTCACACTCCTCTTTCAGGGCATGAATCTGAATTCAGCTCTAACTCACACTCGTCTTTCAGGACAGGAATCTGAATTCAGCTCTAACTCATACTCCTCCTTCAGGACGTGAATCTGAATTCAGCGCTCACTCATACTCCTCCTTCAGGATGTGAATCTGAATTCAGCTCTAACTCATACTCCTCCTTCAGGACGTGAATCTGTATTCAGCGCTCACTCATACTCCTCCTTCCGGACAGGTATCTGAATTCAGCGCTCACTCATACTCCTCCTTCCGGACAGGTATCTGAATTCAGCGCTCACTCATACTCCTCCTTCCGGACAGGTATCTGAATTCAGCGCTCACTCATACTCCTCCTTCAGGACGTGAATCTGAATTCAGCGCTCACTCATACTCCTCCTTCCGGACAGGTATCTGAATTCAGCGCTCACTCATACTCCTCCTTCCGGACATGCGTCTGAATTCAGTGGGAGTTTCTTTGGATGAAACGGGGACGCTTAATGAGGTGGACAGGACCCATTAGTGAACAGAATAATACACACGCTGCATACAACCACACTGAACCCGACAACAAAAACAACAAATGTCAAAGGAACGCTCGAACCCGGGCCGGACGCCATTCCTCCCAGCGTCTGAGACTTGGCACCAGGAAGCTGTCTTCTTAACTTTTGTGCGTGTGTGTGTGTGTGTGTGTGCGCGTGCGTGCACGTGTGTGTGTGCGTGCAGGCCGTGCAGCGGCAGAAGGAGCTGGACGAGGGCGCGCGGCGGGCCCAGGAATACGAGCGGGGGCTGCGCTCCATCCAGGAGGCGCTGGCCAGCACGGACCGCCACCTCGCCTCCTACCTGGCCGACCAGGTGGACGCCCAGCAGATACCCCAGGAGGCCCAGGTGAGGGGAGGGGGGGGGGGGGAGAGAGATGGGGAGGGGGGGGAGAAGAGAGGGGGAGGGCGGGGAGGGGGGGGAAGGAGGGAGAGATGGGGAGGGAGGGGGAACGGGGGGGAGAGGGAGAGGGGGGGAGAAGAGAGAGAGTGAGTGAGTGGGTTTTGTGTAGGGGGGGGGTTGTATGTTTGTGTGTCTTTGTACCCAAGTTTATGAGTTTGTGTGTGTGAGATAGAGAGAGAGTAAGAGAGAGAGGGTGCGTGGGTGTTTCAAGGTAAAGCTTTCCGTTGTGTTCGTGTGACATTGTGTCGAGGTAAATGTGTGCGTGTGTGCGTGTCATGGTGCCATTCTCCCACACACACTCATCTATCCAACCCAGCGACGCGTTTTGCACTTCAAATCGGCGGCTCCCAACGAACCCCTCCCCTCTGCCCCACCCACCACATCGCTTTCATCTTCTATGAAGAAGAAGCCCTTTAAGTCCGACATTCGGGTTGTTATTAAAGCCTACGGCGCCGTCGTCACGGCGACAAAAGGCACCACAGCGCAGATTAATAAAAGTTTAGAGAAGCTGGCCATTAACCGACAGCCAGTGTTTATAGCCTTATTTATCCCGTGGTAGAACAAGCACTCATTGTCCCACACACACTCACAGACACGCACACACACACACAGACACACACATACATGTACATATACACACACTGAAGCACTGATACTCAAACATTCTCATACACACACACTCACGCACTTAAATGAAAACTCAGACTAATACGCCGACACATATACATATACAGACACACTCAGATTCATACACGTACACACTCATCCACACGCACGCACGCACGCACACTCACGCACACACTGACACTCACACTCTATACATACACACACACGCACACACAAGGACACACGCGCTGAGATGAAGGATGGGCTGAATCGGCTCGTTATTTACGCACGTGGATCTATCTGCCGCGATTAGAAAGCCAACCAGATGTTCCTTAGTAATTCCAGGTGAGTCCCATTCATCAAGGGTGTCACTGAACAAAGATGACGCCCGCAAAGACACGGGGACACACACAAAGGCATGCACACACCCACACACACACACATAGGCGATATAGACACACACACGCGTTGACAACATTTATACGTGAAACCATCCATCATACACATTTTTTCTCCCCTTTTCTTTACATCACCGTCCATCCGTCTGTCCGTGTCCGTATCCCTTTGTTCAACTCCGAAAAACTTTATTTGCTTGGGATTGGGAACGGCAGGCCATAGTAATCAATCGTAGAACAATCAACCACGAAAAACCGGTTTGATATTAATGGTTAATAACCAGAACATATTGGAGGAGAGGGAGAGAGAGAGAGGGGGGGGGGGGGGGGGGGAGAGAGGGGGAGAGATAGAGAGAGAGAGAGAGAGAGAGAGAAAGAAATTACATTGCGATAAGAAAGGGAAAAAAGGACACAGTACATAGAGACCGATACAGAGAGAGAGAGACAAATGGATTACGCAGAGAGATTATTCACTCACACGTGGCTCTGGGACCACCAGTATATGTAAAATGTTTCCATCTCCATCTCTTGCCCTCTTATACGCACTCTCTTTAATGCTCTCTCGCTCCCTTTAATAGTCATCCTCTCCCTCTCTACTCTGGAAAAGTGATTGTGATTTCAATGGAGCTATGCAAGAGTTATTTTGATTACTGGACATTACTTGAAGTACTGTAGAGTGAAACGAGCTTTGAAGGGTGTGTGTCTGTCTGTGTGTGTAAGTGTGTGCCTACGTGCGTGTATGTACTTTAAAAGATGATTCACAACCGCTATACGGCTTGAGAGACATTGACGTCTGTTAAATACCGCCCCCTTGTGGGCAGATGAGGAAGGTGCAGCAAGAAGAACATGAATGATGGAAACTCTGGCCGTGTATGTGGGTGTTGAAACAGAAAATCCAGACAGAGCTGAGTGGGCACGAGGAGGCCCTTGAGGAGATAAAGAAGAAGAACAAGGAGAAGGACCCGTCCCATAGGATCATGGGACAGATCGACCTCACCCAGGTACACACACACACATACCCACACGTAGAAATACACACAGAGACATACACACTAAGACCCACACACCTACACATAGATCTACACACACAGACCCCCGCACCTACACACAGACCCACACGCCTACACATAGATATAAACACTTAGACATATAGACACACACACTTAGACATAGATAGATATACAGACATATACATATAGACACACACACATATACAAACAGACATACACCCACACGTTTAGACATATTGTATGGACATACAGTCATACATGTCAACATAATTTACATACACGCACGCACGCACGCACGCACGCACGCACGCACGCACGCACGCACGCACGCACGCACACACACACACACACACACACACATACACACAAATACAAGACAGACATATAAATAGATATTCTTCTCATTATACTAAATGCTCTTCTGTGTGTGTGTGTATGTGCGCGTGTGCGCGCGTGCATGTATGCGTGTGCGTCCCTGCAGAAGATGTTGGGGGACGTGTGGACAAAGTTCCGTCTGTTCCAGAAGCCGGCGAACTTCGACACGCGCCTGGCCGACTGCGAGCGCACGCTGGCCGGGGTCAAGGGTCAGCTGGGCGTGCTGGACGTGCGCAGCGTGGAGCTGGACGTGGTGCAGTCGCAGCTGGAGCAGTGCATGGTGGGTAAAATGGGTCAATGCCAAGACCTCCGCGGTTTGGTGGGTCAGCTGTACCCAGATATGGATATCAGGAGTCTGGACCAATAGCAGGGCAGCATAGCATCCCTGCCTGTAGGGAGGATAACTGAATTGGTGTCTGGGGGGGGGGGGGGGGATAATGCATTAGAATACATGGCTAGCTTGTTGGATAGTAGCAGACTGGTGTTGACAATGAAGTACAAAACACCAAAAAAACATTGTTTTTCAAAACACGACCGTGACAGGCACGGTGACAGGAAACAGTCTTAAAGGAAGGAAACCCGAACCTCTGTGTTTTGGGAACCGCTTTTTTGTTGTGTTGTATAGAGTGAGGCAGTGGAGTAAGACAATGAGAAAGATGGGACTAGTAAACACTGTCTGTCTGTCTGTCTGTCTGTCTGTCTGTCTGTCTGTCTGTCCGTCTGTCTTTCCATTTGTCTTTCCATCTCTCCATCTGTCCGTCCGTCTGTCCATCTGTCTCTCAATCTGACCTCGGTCTGTGTGTCCATCTCTCCATCTGTCCGTCCGTCTGTCCATCTGTCTCCATCTGTCCGTCCGTCTGTCCATCTGTCTCTCAATCTGTCCTCCGTCTGTGTGTCCGTCTCTCCATCCGTCCGTCCGTCCGTCCATCTGTCTCTCCATCCATCCGTCCGTCCGTCCGTCGGTCCATCTGACCTCCGTCTGCGTGTCCGTCCGTCCGTCCGTCCGTCCATCTGACCTCCGTCCGTGTGTCCGTCCGTCCGTCCGTCGGCCCGTCCGGTGGAGCAGAAGCTGTACAAGGTGCTGAGTGAGGTGAAGGGGGAGGTGGAGACGGTGATCAAGACGGGCCGGCAGGTGGTGCAGCGGCAGCAGACGGAGCAGCCCAAAGAGCTGGACGACCGGCTCACCGCCCTGAAGCTGCTGTACAACCAGCTGGGGGCGCAGGTACACGCACGCACGCACGCACGCACGCACGCACGCACGCACGCACGCACGCACACACACACACACACACACACACACACACACACACACACACACACACACACACACACACACACACACACACACACACACACACACACACACACGCGGCTAGTCCCAGCGGCGACACGGCTGCGACCTCTTTCCGCCCCGTCCTCACCTGTGTCTCCCGGGGGTGCGCTTGTTTCCGGCGGCCCAGGTGACGGAGAGCAAGCTGGAGCTGGAGAAGAGCCTGAAGCTTTCCAAGAAGCTCCGCAAGGAGCTCAACTCCCTGACGGAGTGGCTGGCCGCCACCGACGCCCAGCTCACCCGCCGGTCCGCCGTGGAGGGCATGCCCAGCGACCTGGAGGCCGAGGTGGAATGGGCCCAGGTAACGCACCCTCCTCCTCGGACACGTATAGACACCCTCTCTCCCCCTCCTTTCCCCTGTGTCTGTGTCTCTTTGCCGCCCTCTCTCTCTGTGTCTCCATCTCTCTTTATCTATCTCCCTCTCTTCCTCTGTCTGCGTTTCTCTTGACCTCCCTCTCTCTCTCTTTCTTTCTCTTCCATCCCCCTTTGCCCTGGCGTTCTCCGGGTTTTCCTCCCTTTCTCCTCGTCTCCCTCCCCCCTTCTCTCTCCTCCCCTCTTCCCCCCCCTCTCTCCGTTTAAATTTGGTTACTTTCCTTCCTCCTCCATCACTAACCCCAATGCGCTCCTCTACACCCACCTCCACTCTCCCTCCCTCAACCTCTCTCCCCTCCCCTCTCCCTTCCCCCCATTCCTCCCCCTCCCCTCTCCCTTCTCCCCTCTCCTCCCCAACCCATCTCCTCCCCCTCCCCTCTCCCTTCTCCCCTTTCCTCCCCCTCCCCTCTACCTTCTCCCCTCTCCTCCCCCCTCCCCTCTTCCCTTTCCTCCCCCTCCCCTCTCCCTTCTTCCCTCTCCTCCCCCAACCCATCTCCTCCCCCCTCCCTTCTCCCTTCTCCCCTCTCCTCCCCCACCCCATCTCCTCCACCCTCCCCTCTCCCTTCTCCCCTTTCCTCCCCCAACCTCTCTCCTCCCCACTCTCCTCTCCCCCCTCCTCTCCTTCTCCAATCCCCTCCCCCCTCCGCTCTCCCATCTCTCCCCTCTCCTCCCCCCTCCCCTCCCCCATCTCTCCCCTCACCTCCCCCAACCCATCTCCTCCCCCTCCCCTCTCCCTTCTCCCCTCTCCTCCCCCAACCCATCTCCTTCCCTCTCCCCACTCTTATCTCCCCTCTCCTCCCCCAACCCATCTCCTTCCCTCTCCTCACTCCCATCTCTCCCCTCTCCTCCCCCAACCCATCTCCTCCCCCTCCCCTCTCCCTTCTCCCCTCTCCTCCCCCAACCCATCTCCTTCCCTCTCCTCACTCCCCTCTCCCCTCTCCTCCCCCAACCCATCTCCTTCCCTCTCCTCACTCCCCTCTCCTCCCTCTCCTCCCCCAACCTCTCCCCCCCCCCAGTCGGTGGCGGGGGAGACGTCGCGCCGGGAGCCCCAGCTGCAGGCCGTGGGGGAGCTGGCGGAGGCCCTGAAGGTGGTGTTGCGGGGCCACGGGGGCCTGGTGGACGACAAGGTCAGCCTGCTGCGCTGCAACTGGATCGCCGTCACCTCGCGGGCGGAGGAGTGGCTCAACCTGCTGCTGGTGAGGACCCCCCCCCCCCCCCCACACACACACACACAGACACACGTACATGTGTATACACAAAGGTACACACACTTGCGTACACACACGTTCACACACCCACACACGCCTCCATGTAGCCTTTTCCGACGAAAGCGAGGGGCTTGTGGCGTGTGTGGTCGATGTCTTTCCGACCAATAACACATCCTACCTTACTTCTTTCATTTATTTTTCCGGCCTGAGACTCTATTATCTTTAATGGAAACGTTAAGTTTGCCATGCACACCCACCGCCCACCCCCCAGGGGGCACCGACGTCAGCCCTCTCTCTCTGTGTCCCCGGGCGGCAGGACTACCAGCGGCAGATGCAGAAGTTGGATGGAGCGATAGAGGAAGTGAACAAGTGGATAGAGGGAGCAGAGGGAAAGATGGACCAGATGAACAGCCAGGGGCCCAACGACGCCACGCTCAAGGTTCGGCTGGGGGGCCACTTCCTGTGCCGAGTGGGGTCACTTCCTGTCCCGCCTGGCTCGTCGTTGATTGTGTCGATATCGTGTGTGCCTGTGTCTGTGTTTTCTGTGTGTCCGTGTTTCATCAATACATTTGCGTGTGTTCACATGAATGTCTTGCGTGCGTTTGTGTGTCTGTACGTGTCTGTGAGTGTGTGTGTGTGTGTGTGTGTGTGTGTGTGTGTTTGAGTATATCTGTGTGTGTTTGTGTTTGTGTGTGTATCTATCAGTGTGTGTGTGTGTGTGTGTGTGTATCTATCTTTGTGTGTTTGTGTGTGTATCTATCTGTGCATGTGTGTGTATCTATCAGTGTGTTTTTGCATGTGTGTATGTATCTATCTTTGTGTGTTTGTGTGTGTATCTATCTGGGCATATGTGTGTATCTATCTTTGTGTGTTTGTGCATGTGTGTATATCTATCTGAGTGAGTGTCTATGTGTGTGTGTGTGTGTGTGTGTGTGTGTCTATCTGTGTGTGTGTGTGTGTGTGTGTCTATCTGTGTGTGTGTGGTGTGTGTCCATCTGTGTGTGTGTGTTTCTATCTGTGTGTGTGTGTGTGTCTATCTGTGCGTGTGTGTGTCTATCTGTGTGTGTACCTCATCCTCCTCCTCTCCTCCCCTCCTCCTCCGCCCTCCAGACGCTGCGGGCCGAGCTGGAGGCGACGGGCTCCAGGGTGGAGGAGCTCCAGGCTCTGGCCCAGGACCTCACCTCCACCCGGGGGGAGGCCTTCCACCGCCAGGTGGGCCAGCGGCTGGAGCTCCTCCGACGGCGCTACGACGCCATCGCCCGACGCATCGGGGAGGCACAGGTAGGGAGGGAGGGAGGGAGGGGAGAGAGGGAGGGAGGGGGAGGGGGGAGGGGAGAGAGAGAGAGGGAGGGGAGGGAGGGAGGGGATGGGGGGAGAGGGGAGGGAGGAAGGGAGAGGGGAGAGAGGGGGGAGGGGGAGGGGGGAGGTGAAGGAGGGAGGAGAGGGGAGAAAGAGGGAAGGGAGGCGAAGGAGTGAGGGAGGGAGGGAAGGGAGGCAAAGGAGGTAGGGGAAGGGAGGTGAAGAAGGAGGGGAGGTAAGGAGGGAGGGGAGGTGAGGAGGGAGGGGGGTGAAGGGGGAGGGAAGGGGAGATGAAGGAGGGAGGAAAAGGAGGGAGGATTAGGAGGGGAGGAGAGAAGGTGAAGAAGGGAGGTTAAATAAGGAGGGATGGTGAAGGAGGAAGGATAAGAAGGGAGGAGAGATGAGGAGGCACGCCCAGCAGCCCTTTTACACCATCACTGGGAGGGATGGGAGGGTGAGATGGGGGGATGGAGTAAGGGAGGGAGGGAGGGAGGGAGGGAGCAGGGGACTGGAGGACAGTGGAGGGGTGGGGGGGACAGAGAGAGAGACAGAGAGAGAGAGAGAGAGAGAGAGAGAGGGAGAGAGAGAGGGGGTAATTTCTTTAGAGAAATTACTGGAACATTAAATGGATGGATAAAAATTGTGTGTGTGTTTTTGTGTGTGTGTGTGTCTGTCTGCCTGCGTGTCTCTGTGTGCGTGTGTGTGTGTGTGTTTGGTGTGTGTGTGTGTGTGCGCGCGCGTGTGTGTGTGTCTGCCCGTGTGTGTGTGTGTCTGCACATGTGTGTGTGTGTGTGTGCAGTCGGAGGCGTCGCCGAAAGAGCTGGAGCACTACCACAGCGAGGCTCAAATCTGGCTGGACCTCCTGGAGGAGGAGGCGCAGCAGGGGGAGAACCTGAAGGAGGAGGATTTCCAGGAGGACAAGGTCCCTCACACACACACAGAAAAATACGCACGCACACACACGCACTCACAGACACACTTTCACCATGGCCATGCCCAGGCATGGTGAGGTCCTTCAGAACAAGGCCGTTTTGGATACAAAACCCACTCAAATATTGTTCCCAGTGATTCCCACTCTCAAGACCATAATAAACAAAGTGAGGTCATTAAAATGTCTGTCTGCATATTGTGTACGTTCACAATATAGTAAAAGTTGTAGACATTTTCATCCAAACCAACCGACCAACTGAGGCAGACAAGGCTTCGAGGCGTGCATATGACGTGTCATTAAGTAATACATTCTCACACAGTCGTTTAAACGTGGCTCTCCCGTGACCCACTTTATCCCCTGCTGTCGGCCACTTATGTCTCCCGACCCACATATGGACACCCACTGGTTGAGCAGGCTGTGAATGAAGCTATCAAAAAGAGGCCGTTTCACACAATCAGACCTGGCTCAAAAGCTCGTCAAAAGACTGCAAGTGCGAGTTTAGGTTTTACCCAGCGGTTGTGACCGGCGAGCCTACGAGCCGTTTGATTTCATTTTCGTGAGAATCACAGACATGTATTCAAGCACCCATACCCATTTCAAAATGTATGCATCAATCTGTGTGTGTGTTTCTGCGCGTGTGTGTGTGTGTGTGTGTGCAGGACTTTGAGGAAGGTGCAGTGAAGGAGTTATTGTTGAAAGGAGAGAGTTTGCAGAAGAGAGTTCCAGACGAGGACAAGAGAGAGCTGATCAGACACAAGCAAGACCAGCTCAACAGCAAGTACAACACTGTGAAGGTACACACTCGCACACACGCTTTGCACACACAAACACAGGCAAACACAGACAAATGCCACAGTAAAGTAATTTATTTCATCAGCATTTTTCAGGATGGCTTTGACCTGCATTTATCTGTCTGAGGGTCTGTGTGTGTGTGTGTGTGTGTGTGTGTGTGTGTGTGTGTGTGTGTGTGTGTGTGTGTGTGTGTGTGTGTGTGTGTGTGTGTGTGATGTGTGTCTGTGTGTTTGGGTGTGTGTGTGTATATTTACGTGTGTGTGTCTGTCTGTGTGTGTCTGTATATATATCCGTCTGTATGTCTGTATATATTTGTGTGTGTGCGTGTGTGTCTGTGTGTGTGTGTGTGTGTGTGTGTGTGTGTGTGTGTGTGTGTGTAGGACCTGCGAGTGATGAGGAACAGGAAGGCGCTGGCCATCGCCCCCCAGTGGTACCAGTACAGGAGGAAGTCACATGACCTGCTGGCCTGGCTGGACGACATCCAGCGCAGCGTGGACCAGCTGCCGGACCCCCCGGAGGAGCAGAGGGTCAAGGTCAGAACACGCACACACACACACACACACACAGTCACACAGTCACACACAGACAGAGACAGACACGCACACACACACACACATATATGTATACACACACACGCGCACACACACGTACACACACACAGTCACACACACACACACAGACAGCGACAGACACGCACACACACACACACACACACACACACAGAGACAGACACACACACACAGTCACACGCACACACACACACACAAAAACACACACATGCAAGCACATACGTACACACATATACACACACAAACACACACACGCACATACATGTATACACAGACACACTCACACAAACACACACACATATATACAGACACACACACACACACTCACACTCAAACACAGTTTGGCTGGCCAAAGGGGTCACAACCACACCTCATTGTAGGCATGTATTCTTTTAAATTGATGTCAAATTCAGCGTTTCAGCTTTCATAACACCCTTGTAATGGATTAGGCCTGAAAATGCGCAGTTTTCATGGTTAAAGGCTCATATTTCACACAGTTTTTTCTCAAACCTGCACCAGTGTACACATTCCACATGCACTCTGGTAGTAGTCTGCTATGCATGAAAGCCGATTATACCCTTGTAATGAAGGGTCAAACTATACTACAGTTCTAACCGTAACCGTGTATCAAAACGCCCTGTTTAACGCAGTCTTTTACGTTGTTTTGTGCTCAGCTCTAAAACTGCGTCGGTAAATAGCCGTCAATAAATAACCGTCAATAAATAGCCATCAAAACGACCTCTTTTATGCCGTTGTAGAGTTGTGGAAAAACGTTGTAAAGGCAGGGTTTTGTAACCACCAAAACTATGCATTTTACGGCGTGATAAAATACAATGGTATTAAACGGTTAAAAATAAAAGTTTACAATGAGGTGTGGTTGTGACCCCCTTTGGGCCTTCAACACACACACACACACACACACACACACACACACACACACACACACACACACACACACACACACACACACACACACACACACCAAACACATTCACGCACACACACACACACAAATGTCCTAATAAATATCCTAGATCAGATTAATTTAAACATTTACCTAGGTGCTGTTATTTCCTTTTCAACCTTTAACTTTTGTCTCTCTTTCGTCTCTTACTCTCTCTCTCTCACTCTTTCTAACTTTCTCTACCTCTCTCTCAACCTCTGTTTACATGGTCCATAACTGTCATGCTATGATTATTTTTCTGTTTCAGCATCCTGTCTGTGGATGCCCTATATAGTCCTTCACTGCCTCCTAGTGTCTTTGATGCCCTCATGTTATTGAATTCTTGTTAATGCCTTGAAAACGTATATGGTCCTTGACTTCCTTATAATGTCCTTGACTTCTTGTTAATGCCCTTACCGTCCTTATATTGTCCCTGACTTCCTGTTACTATCCTTGACTTCCTGTTACTATCCTTGCCTGCCTTATATGGTCCCTGACTTCCTTATATGGCCCTTGACTTTCTCTTAGTGTCCTTGGCTTCGAAGTCAAGTGTACTTGACTTTGTTTTTACGGTCCCAGACTTACTCTTGGTGACCATGGTGACCTTGGCTTCCTTATGTTACCCTTGACCTCCTCTAAATGTCTTTGACTGTGTCTAATGTCTTCTCCTTCCAGGTGGTCACTATGACATTTCGCTGAGTAGGCCTCAAGTACGCTCACTCGCACGATCCCGTCACGTCGGCCATTGCTGCTCCCTGATTTGCTGAGAATCCATGCTGTTTTTCTAAATGTCCAACTGCCCTCTCTTTCTCTCTCTCTCTCTCTCTCTCTCTCTCTCTCTCTCTCTCCGTGTTAGTCATACTCTCTTGCTCTGCTTCTTTTGTCTGTCTGTCCATACATGAATCTGCTTCTTTTGTTGTCCCCGCCACCTCAGGCCAGATTGGCATTGCCGTTAGCCAATGGTATTTCCAGACACTAAATGATACCACGGCAACACAGTGCTCTAACGAATCAGAAAGGCCGCCGAGTAGTCTGTTGTCATAGACCAGCCTTAGTGTTTCTCTTCCTGATGTAAATAAAGTTTTAAAGGCGCCATTTTACCAACTATGCTTGTTACTTGGCTTGTTCAAATCAAAGATAATTAATTAAAAATCACTTTGCATTTATGTATTAGTTGGTTGATTTCAACACAAAAGCACAAACCAATGATGTTGTCTTATTTTTTCCACACTGTGTTTTTGTCGAGCTGAGTGTGTTTGCCAAATGTGTGACAGAAAGTCAAATTTTTTAATCTGTGTTTATATTTTCCTCATGGTTCAATGTGTAAAAATAATCAAACGCACCCCTACAGTGCTAGCCAATAGCCAACAAAGTGACTATCCTGGTTGATTTTGCCCAATAGGAAATTGGCTCAGAGTTCGACCAGAAGAAGGAGGAGCTTAAGGAGGTGCAGGGCTTAGCCAATCAGCTCTCAGAGGCAGGAGCTGCCAATCTGGTGGAGCCCCGCCTACTTCAGCTGAACACCCGCTGGGTGGAGGTTGAGGGAAAGTTCTTACCCTTCAAAAGACATTGTGTGAGTTTCCGTAGAGGCCTGACTTCTCCGTTCACTAACCCTATGAAGACCTTACTAACTAGAGTTTAACTTCTTTACTGCCTGTCTGCCATTTTGTTTGACTAACAGTGACTAGACACAAAGGCTCACCTCTCAGGTTAAAAAGGAATGTTTATTCACTCAATAAATAGTATTTGTAGCCTATTTAAAAATGAATACATTAAATATCTGAATCTCCAAAATTTTCTAGTATTTTTTAGGAGATTTTAAGTGTAATGAATGATGAAGTTATGATTGTTTCACTTCAAACTAACTACATAAATACTGTTTTCAATATTTAGCATGAACTGTCAATGTCTTAAATGGTGCCTATTTGAATTTAAAAAAAGGTAAAAGTTAAAATAAGTAAACCAAAAGAGAGGTGGAGGTTTTTGAATGCGTTTTCCTTTTTTCTTTTAGTTTATTTGCTTCATTGTTTGCGTGTGTCACCTTAACAACGGACCACTCTCATTCAATGCCATGTCTGGTTCTGTTTCAATGCATGCCTAATGCTAACCAATCGCATCTCACAGCTCCTCGACCAGCCAATCAATGAAGACGTATGTATACAGTCATGTGTATCACAATCACAATCGCATACGCCCACCTGCCCCAGTGTATATCAAAGTCACGAATCACACTTGGACAAAATCCGCTTTTTGGGTTGAATCTGATGAAAGAATTGAGATTCACAAGGCATCATAAGCACATTGTAATGTATAAATATATTATTATATATATAATAATAATTTATAAGACATATATTGCCATTGGTTCCTGTCAATAGTTCAATCAAAGTTCACAGGCTAATAAAACCTGAATGGGTTGAACGCTGCCTTGCTCAGGGGTGAAGGAGTCCACTCCACTGGTCTTGATGCTGTGGCACGTAGTGTCCTTATCGCCCTGGAGACCAGCTCGTTCAGTTCTGAGGGGCTCCTTAGGATTATATTAGTGCTTTGAATAAGTAGCTCAGTGCATTAACCTTCTCTTACTCTGGAATAAGCACTCTTCACTCATCGCCATTTATTGGTTATTCCACATAAAATGCATTCGTTCATTCAATTTAAAATAATTTGGTTGGACAAACAGAAATTATAAAAGTCCGCAAAAATAAGAATTATACAGACACTACTAAAACTGTGAGTGTTATGCATGACATAACCATATTTTTATGATTTATTGTAATTTTGTGGAAATGTAATTATATATTTCCAGAACATACAACTTCTGTAAAATACTAGTGGCCTTATCCACAAGGATTGAACAAATACCCTGTAGTCATGGTAACACGGTGGCCTGTAGTCATGGCAATGAGTGCCTGTATCTTCCACAGCGATGGCCGTTCCCCGGGACTGAGAATGTGCTTATGATGCTCTTTATCGAAATCAGAAATTTGTTAGAGTTAGTTAGTTATGAATTTAAGTATATTTTGTCCAAGTGGTTTAGAAGAACACAATCTTGTGAGTTTGGTTGTGATGGATTTATTCTTTGGATTTCCTTCTCGGTTCAGTGTAGGAATCCTGTAGGACCCTAAAATACACACACCAAACTACATATCCAAGAATCCCTGGAGTCAGCCAGAGTTTGGCTGGGGTTTATATATCTGTGCAATTGAAACTGGGACACCCAGTACCCGTTGCGTCATCGAGCCCTTTTAGCACACAATTGTGTGCGTACACATTCAAATACACACCATCACACCCACACCTTTTTCCAGAGAAACCAGTCACGCACACACATTTCAACATCAACACAACACCTCACACAGGCACAAATTGAAGGCGCGAAAAGCTTGCCTCCCTCAAACTATTAATTTTCAATCCTATTGAATAGAAAATTAACCAGGTAGCACAAAGACAAAAAAAGAAACCACAATATTAATTCCAAACAATGTTTCTGTCCTTGAGCCTTGAGCCTATGAACCGGGACCAGCTCTAGTTTATCAGGAGTGGCGCTTGTCTTGTTGAAGCACCATTCAACAGGCTTCTGCTGCTGCCAGGTGAAACGACCTCGCACAACAAACCGCAAACCCCCCAGCCGGGCTCTGTCTGTAGGGCCCTAGATTTTATCGCTTTATTTTCCGAATTGATGAACCGGGGCGGTTGTGTGTCTCATTATCTGTGGTATTTCGATGCTCCCTTTGCCTGCGCCACACAGCATTATAAGGTTAAACCGCTGAGTGCTTAAATGGAGCAGACGGCACCATATTGTCCAGTATTTTTAATTAAAAGCCAGGCTCTGGGAAGGGAGTTGATGCGTGATGACAGATCGTCACTACTCTAAAGTGCACCTGTGTGGATTTAGGAGCGTAATGTTGTCTTCACTGTTTTACCGTCAGGCGATAAAATCCATCAAGGAAAGCAGACTTCCCCATGAATATCTTAGTCTTTGTTCTTGTAGTTATGTTTGTTGGGAAGAGTTAAAAGATATTTCCTTATTATAACGCATTATTCGGCTGCCATTTTCCTTCAATCGCCATAAAAAAAAACCCATTTCAGTGATTGCTCTTTTCCATAAAGTATGTAGATGATTTATTCAGAGCTGTGGGAGGATTGAATTCTTAGTCAAGGACTGCTGGAAGTTAACTTCGATTCAAAGTCCTCAACATGCAATTCTTGCATCTTGAGGGGAAATGAGTCTTCTAACCCCGTTAGCATGCACGTAGCTACGCACTAGTAGCCATTAGCAGATCCAAGGAAAGAGTCTTGAGTCCTCATTTACAATGTGCACGGCCTGGATAGCATAAACAAAGAAGATCCATGTGCCAATCTTTAACAAGCCCAATACCCTGTTTAACAATACCCAAAATAAACCCAATATCTAGAATCCCAAAATATTTGACTTGTGTTATTTTTCCCCAAAAAAACCCCACCAGCGTGTAGATAACACGGTTTAGCCGCAGAGCAGCGGGGGGAAGGAGGGCCGCTCAGGCTCCTGAGAGGCTCTCTCCTTGGAACTGTTCTTGTGAGCGTTCCCTGCTGAACCTGTGTGCTGTGCCGGCTGAAGTGCCTCTCTATTCCCTGTTTAGTACTGCTTACAATGATGCTCACCCCCTGTGTGTGTGTGTGTCTGCGTGTGTGTGTGTGTGTGCGCATGTGGGTGTATGTACGTGTGTTTGTGTGTATATGCGCTTGTACGTGTCTGTACGTTTCTATGTGTGTGTGCGTACATCTGTTTTTGTGTGTGTGTGTGCGTGTCCACATGCGTGTGTGTGTGTGTGTGTGTGTATGTATGTATCTGTGTGTGTGTGTACTTGTGTGTGCGTGTGTACATGCGTGTGTGTGTGTGTACATCTCATTGTGTGTGTGTGCGCGTCCACATGTGTGTGTGTGTGTGTGTGTATCTGTGTGTGTGTGTGTACTTGTGTGTGCGTTTGTACATGCGTGCGTGTGTGTGTGTGTGTAGGAGAACATGTCTGAGCTGCAGGTGTTGCTGCGCTCCGTGTCTGAGGCGGACTTCAAGCTCAACTCCCCTGAATACTGGCCCGCCGTGTACTACAACCTGCCCCAGCAACACACCTGCATCAAGGTCTCTATCCCCTGTTTCATACTGTTACACCCTCCCCCAGCAAGGCACCTGCATCCGTCTATTCCCCGTTTAATACTGTGTTACAACCTACGCTAGCACCACAGCCTCTATTCCCTGTTTAAAACGGAATAGTGTGTGTTAGTATTTGTGCGCCTGTGTGCCTGTGTTGTCGCCGCAAAAAGATGAGAGAATCAAAGAGAAAGGAGCAAAGTGAACTCAAACTATAATCAACATGTCCCCTCACTCTGCATTACGGGGCTTTTGGTTTTGAAAGTTCGCAATTAATGTGTCTCCTCGCCCTCCCCACTCAGAGGTCGTTAGATTGGCCAGAGCCCTCACACAGAGCTTTCAAACCTAATCACCTCGAATCATTGATTCGGGTCGGGGCATTAGCCTAATTGGTTTTTTTGTAAACAATTTGCTTGAAAACACTGCAGAGCTGTTAGTCATGGTTTTAATGGAGTTCTCATTAGTTGTTTTGAGGTTATTATAATTTCACCTGCGTAATGTCTTCTGTTTTGTCTAATCTACATCGCTTAAGTTTTAGTCATAAGTGTCTTTGTTGTACTAGGCTACCATTACATACTCTGAATAGATTTAGTTTTTTTATAAACAACATAAACAAACATTTTACCCAAGCACTAAACTCAAACCTCATTGATAGCCCCACCTCAAACTAAGGTTACTGTGGTTGTGGTTTCTCATTTGGGACTACAGAGACTACAGGGACTACAGATGTCAATTGGCTTATAGCTAACTCTGGTACTGCTTATGAGCAATGCATTGTTCCTGTCAAAGAAAAAAGAAGATAAATAAGTGCCAGGTGATTATTTAGACCAATCAGAAACAGTCGCGTTGCTCTGCGAGCCGTGTGGTTCCTGTGGCTGGATTTCTGTTGGATTTTCAAACACTTCTTTGCAAAGAATGAATCTGAATCTTCTTCTACCCCCTCGTTCCAAACCTTGAACCCGCCCCCGTCCAGGAGGCGAAGGCCAGCATCGACCAGCTGGCAGCCCCGGTGGAGGAGGCCCTGGGCAGGAGGGACGAGATGGTGTCGGGGGCCCGCCCTCTGGAGGCCCAGAAGATCCACGACACGGCCCTGCTCCTCAAGACCAACTGGGACAAACTCAACAAGCTGCACCAGGATAGGCTGAGGTGAGACTAGCACGCAACGAGCTGCACCAGGATAGGCTGAGGTGAGACTAGCACTCAACGAGCTGCACCAGGATAGGCTGAGGTGAGACTAGCACTCAACGAGCTGCACCAGGATAGGCTGAGGGGAGACTACCACGCAGCAAGCTGCACCAGGATTGGCTGAGGTTAGACTAGCACGCAGCAAGCTGCACCAGGATAGGCTGAGGTGAGACTAGCACGCAACGAGCTGCACCAGGATAGGCTGAGGTGAGACTAGCACGCAACAAGCTTTACTGGGATTGGCTGAGGTAAAGATTAGAAATGTATCTGTTAAAATGGCTTATGAACTTACATGTGATTGTGTGCGTGCTTGTGTGTGTGTGTGTGTGTGTACTTGCGTGTGTGTGTGTGTTTACTTGCGTGTGCGTGTTTGTACGTGTGCTTGTTTGCGTTTGCCCGTGTGCGTGTTTGTGTGTGTGTGTGTGTGTGTGTGTGTGTGTGTGTGTGTGTGTGTGTGTGTGTGTGTGTGTGCGTGGCTCCAGGCGATGGGAGGAGTCGAACGCCAAGTGGCTGAAGTTCTCGGCGGAGCAGAAGGCGTTGGAGGAGTGGCTGGAGGGGGCTGAGAACACACTGAACCTGGCCGAGGGCAGCCCCGACACACACCGCCAGCACCTGCGGGTACCACGCACACGCACACACGCACACACACACACGCACACACACACACACACACACACGCATATGCACATGCACACATGCGCCTACATGCACACACACACGCGCGCACAGACGCACACATGCGCACATGCACACAAGCACACGCACACAAACAAACATACATGCATGCAGACTGTCAGAAGAACAGGTAACACTGACACACAAAGGCCATCATCCATGTGGGTAATACACACACACACACACACACAGAAACTGTCAGTACTTGCGGGTAAAACACATGTGCGCACGGACACACACTCACACACACAGAAACCTCTTCAGTACCTCTTCGTAAAACTGCATCAGTACCTCTTCGTAAAACACACTCACACACACACACACACACACACACACAATGATTATAACTGAGTGGATAAAAACAAGCACCCAGCAACATAAACACACACACACACAGACACACACACAGACACACACAGACGCACGCAAACATACAAAGTGCGCACTCCCATAGCCAAAACAGACACAGAAATCACCTGAATTCGTGCTGTCGTTCCTAAGCAACCGTCCGTCCGTCTGTCTCTCCACGCGCCCCCTCCACCCAGGACCTGACGGAGGCGGTGCCGGCCAAGGAGGTGGCCCTGGGCCGGGTGACGTCGGCGGGGAAGGAGGTGGCTCAGCTCAGCACGCCGGACGACGCCGGCCGCCTGCTGCTGGCCCTCAAGAACCTCCACACCCGCTGGGCCAGCGCCCTGGGACGGCTGGAGCAGCACCGCAGACGGTGGGGGGGGGTGTCAGTGGGTGAGGGTGTCTGTGGGTGGGGGTGAGGGTCTCTGTCGGTGGGTGGGGGTGAGGGTGAGGGTGGCTTGGGGGGGAGGGTGTCTGTGGGGGGATGGGTGAGTGGTGGTCATGCAGGTAGCTTACCGCGCACTTTAAGGCCCTATACAGCGGAAGTCACATGGCTTTTCGTGAGACATCCATCAAACGGGAGGTCGGGGGCGGGACATAGCTTTTTTTTTGTTAATAGATCCGTCAAAAAACCAAAGGTAGCTGTCAATCACTGTGCTGTGAGTAGCATAATCGAGTGAAGTCTAGTCTAGTGGAGTCCAATGTGTTCTAATGTAGTCTAGTCTGGTCTAATGTAATCTAAAATAGTCTAGTCTATTATAAATGAAGGTAGATTAGTCTAGTCTAATGTCACCTAAGGTAGTCTAGTCTAGTCCAATGTGATGTAATGTAGTCTAGTCGAGTCAGAATCAGAAAACTTTATTGATCCCCGGGGGAAAATTGTTTTGTTCCAGGTGCTCCGTGCAAATAGAAATTACAAGCATGGAAGATAAGATTATAAAATAGAGTCTTATGTAATCTAAAGTTGTCTAGCTGAGTCTGATGTCAGTTAAGGTAGTCTAATCTAGTCCAATGTGATCTAATGTAGTCTAGTCGAGTCTTATGTAGTCTAATGTAGTCTAGTTGAGTTGGATGTGATCTAATGTAGTCTAGTTGAGTCTGATGTGATCTAATGTAGTCTAGTCGAGTCTGATGTGATCTAATGTAGTCTAGTCGAGTCTGATGTGATCTAATGTAGTCTAGTTGAGTCTGATGTGATCTAATGTAGTCTAGTTGAGTCTGATGTGATCTAATGTAGTCTAGTTGAGTCTGATGTGATCTAATGTAGTCTAGTTGAGTCTGATGTGATCTAATGTAGTCTAGTTGAGTCTGATGTAATCCAATGTAGCCTAGTCCAGTGTAACCTGAACCAGGCTGATGAGATCTCCCTGACTGTGGCCCTCCAGCTCCTCGGAGGCCCGTACTGCGGCAGCCGCCCTGGAGGAGGACCTGGGCTCCATGCAGGCCTGGCTGGACCAGGCCGATGGGGTGCTGGCCATCCCCATACACCCCGCGGAGCCCCAGCACATCAGGGACACCCTGGTCAAGGTCCAGGTACGACCCGCCGCCCACGCACCGGACACAGGGGTCTCCACTCCCGGGCCGGAGGTTCCGGGTTGGAGCCCAACGATGTCCGCGTACTACACTACCGTTCAGAAGTTTTGGGGTCGAGCAGACACTTCATGACTTCCATGAAAACTCACACTTTCTTTTTTTTTTGCAGTTCTCAGCTGAGCTACAATAATTGCACAAGGGTTTTCTAATCATCAATCAGCCTTTAACAGTGTCTAGACTATATTTTTTTCGTTAATTTAATCTTCATTGAAGAAAGCTGTGTTTTTCTTTAAAAAAATAAGGACGTTTCAAAGTGACCCCAAACTTTTGAACGGTAGTATACCGGTTTGGGCTCCGGGAGTAAGAAACCCCCCAACCCCTGCCTGTTCCTTAACGACCTCTTTAGATCAAAAAGCTTTTCCAAAGGACTACACATTTATTTATTACGCTATTAACCGATGTAAGTCGCTTTGGATAAAAGCGTCTGCTAAATGCCCTAATTGTAATTGTAATATTAGACAGTGTCAGAGTCAGACAGCAATATATTCCTGTTTCAATCGTCTGCTAAATGCCATAAACGTAAACGTGTGTGCGTGTGTGTGCTTGTGTGCGTTTTCCAGGCGCGAGTGGACGAGATCCCCAGTAAGGCGTTGGCGGTGGAGGACCTGAACCAGAGGCTGAAACAGAACCAGGTCCCCGCGGAGAAACACGCAGACATCAGGGTCATCAACTCCCGCTTCGCCCAGGTACGCACCGCTGCCCCCTGCTGTGTGTCTCCGGCCCACAGAGCTCCTGCCATCGCTCCATGCTGGCCTTCTCCCTGAAGGCTCACTCATGGTCCCATGTCGCGACTCTTCGATGCAGTCGTAACCCTGTTTCGGTTCTGCATCGGGTGTTAGTAGGCGGACCGATCACAGCCCTTGCTGCTGCGTCGCCTCGACGCAAGGTTAACATTTCTGGGAGGCGCACGTCAGGCCCTTGCGGTTGACTCAAGGAGGGTCCGCAAGGGCGTAATGCGTCCGTAAACCCCCTTGCGTTACGTCGGCTTGGAACCGTAACTAAGTCTTCAGTCACATGGGTCCGCATGAGACGCTTTGAATGAAAGAATCTTACAAGGTGCTGAATGGTAAATAGATGGCATTGAGAGGCTCCGTCACTTTTTTACAACAGCGATTTATTCTATTCAAATTATGTGAGCTAGAAATTTGAAGAATACAACTCGCCCATCCTCGGGTCAATCCATCCAAGGAATTTTGATCGCTACAATTCTTTATTCTTGTCCACAGGACAGAAAGGGCTTCACAGGCCGACAAACATAACCCTAAAGGGCAAGGAAAAACTTGTTTTAATATCGAGGGAGAAACCTTGAACAAGTTGTAGGCGCTGTAGGTAAGATTCCAGAGGTTCAAAGAGAGCAGAAAAGAGCGGTAGAGAGCAAGAGGTTGAAACGAACAGCACAAAAAAACACTCCTCCCTCCCTGTGGTACTCCACCATCGACTAGAGTTACATTTCCCCCACCTGTGATTGACGGGCTAGATGGATTACCGGAACCAATCACGGAAGAGATGCCCTGATTGGTCAGAAATTAATCAGGAGCGGAAAATCTAACTTGGTCTCATGCAGAAGCAGGCAAAGACAACTAGGAACAGATATTCTCAAAGTCTATCTCAATTGCCAAAAGGTGTGCCGTTGTAAGCAAATTACACATCGAATAATGTCTCCTAAATCCTACCTACCGCCCCTTTTAAAAAGGGGACTGTTTCCCGTCCTTGTTGTTAATAAAGTTGTGGTGGTGGGGACCCCGCCTCTGTGTGCCGTAGGTGTCCAGGGATCTGCCTGAGTGGCAGCTGGAGATGGAGGGCCTGCTGAGGGACCTGGAGCGGCTCCAGGGCCAGCTGGCGGACCTCTCCGCCTGGGCGGCACGCACCCGCGCCCGCCTGGAGCCCAGCCCAGAGGAGCTGGAGCCCAAGGTGGACGCACACACGCGGAGACACGCACACACCGCGGAGACACGCACACACACACAGACACAAGTACAAACTCACAAACACACACACAGACACAAGTACAAACTTACCAACACACGCACATACACAGACACACACACACATGCGCACAAGTACAAACTCATAAACACGCACGCAAACACACATACACACACACACGCACACACGCTCCCAAACACACACACACACACACACACGTATTTTTATATAAGTTCAAACATCTTTATAAATCATGCCCTCACACACACACACACACACACACACACGCACACACGCACAAACACACACACACTCTTGCATACACACGTACACACTTATGAATAAACACACACACACACACATGTTCACACATACACGCACACACTCACTCACACACACACACAGTGGTGCATGAAAGCCCAAGTACACAGTCAGACGCGGGCACCACATGTAGTCACACACAAGCACGCGTCGCGGGATGTTTGGTCACCAAAGTGGAGGAGCTGGCTGGGTGACTGACGCCAGCGCTGTGCCCCCCAGCTGGTCGAGGAGGTGCAGGCCAAGGGGCCAGAGGTGGAGTCGTTGTTGGACCGGGCCAATCAGCTGTACAAGGACAACCCTCCCAGCCAATCAGACAAGGTCAGGGACGCCCACGGCCGGATGTCATCCAATCCTAAAGCGTTGTGTGTGCGTGCGTGCGTGCGTGCGTGTGGGGTTGTTTGTGTGTTTGAGGCGCTGTACAGGCCTTTGAGTGGCTATAATGGTGAGAGCATCAGATCAATTAAGTGTGCTAAATATAAACCAGCAGTCAGACAGTCCTGAGCTCTGTTTGTTTTTTGTGTTGGTCAGGACTATGCTGAGGGCTGATGGAAAGAATTAAGCTCTGTAATTTATGGGAGTGATATATGTATAGAGAATGATAACTGACCCCCTATTACAATATATGGGAGTGATATATGTATAGGGAATGATAACTGACCCCCTATTACAATATATGGGAGTGATATATGTATAGGGAATGATAACTGACCCCCTATTACAATATATGGGAGTGATATATGTATAGGGAATGATAACTGACCCCCTATTACAATATATGGGAGTGATATATGTATAGGGAATGATAACTGACCCCCTATTACAATATATGGGAGTGATATATGTATAGGGAATGATAACTGACCCCCTATTACAATATATGGGAGTGATATATGTATAGGGAATGATAACTGACCCCCTATTACAATATATGGGAGTGATATATGTGTAATATATGTGTTAAATATGTGTTTATCTCATATTTTTTGGAATTATTACATTTAAACGATTTGGAGCCTGTGTGTGCGTTTGTGCGTGTGTGTGTGCAGGAGAAGCATTCCCAGCTGACGGAGGACTGGTCAGTGATACTGGAGCTGATGAGACAGCACAGAGAGCGGATGGCTCTACTGGCGGCCAGGAAATCCCGTAAGACCCGCCTGCCTGCCTCCGCGTCTGGCTGTCTGTCCGGCTTCTCCAGATGCATCATGGGAAGGCGATATCTCTAGAGCATAACATTTATATCATTGTATGATTTTGTGTGTGTCTGTGTGCTATTTGCTTGTCTGCGTGTGCGCGGGTGCGTGTGCATATGTGTGTACGTGTGTGTGCGTGCGTTTGTGCGCCTGTGTGTGTGCGTGTCGAACGTGTGCGCCACCTTTCAGAGCAAACCCTCCTAGGGAGCGGTCAGGCGGAGTCCGCCGCGTTGGCCCAGTTCCACAAGTCCTGGGCTGAGCTCACTGATTGGCTGAGCATGCTGGACAACATGGTGCAGAACAAGCGGGTGGTGGTGGCTGACCTGGAGGACATCAACAGCAACATCCAAGGGCTCAAGGTCAGAGTTCAGAGGTCACAGACCCCCTCGAAATGCAGGCGGGATCCACAACCCCTAAAACGCAGGTCGCTCTGCGCCTCATGTAACCACTGTAACCAGGTGTTGACGTGGTTCATTCGAGTCCATAATTATGGAGTTACATTATGGGCTTGAATCAAAAGGTCGGGTTTTCAACTCAGGGTCAGGTAGCCCACCGTTGAAGCCACTTTCGGCCTGATGAGGAGATCACTTTCATAAAGGATCTCCCATCTAAAAGAGAAGAAGATGAATTACAGGCAAAATGTCCAACGCTTGGTATTTTTTTTCCCGAACAGCTGTGCACGTCAACATACTCAATGTCTTATTTAGCATCGATATTAACAAAACCATAATAGGTCTACGACTGTTTATCCAAAAGGTATCGCCAAATGGTACGGTTAGTGTTATCACGCCTGTCACACGGTCGACTGAAACTCAACCCGTGACTGACTATTCATGTAAACACAATAATGAGGGTTGTCATCCCTTAAAATGAAAAAAACACCATAACCTGCTTACTCTGCCCAGCCGGTTTTCTCTGTCCATGTAAACGTTCTCAACAACAGTTGGCAGTTTGATAGTTGTATCACGGTGAAGGTCGTTTCTCAGGCTTCCCTTCAGGAGATGGAGCAGCGCCGCCCCCTGCTGGAGAAGCAGGTCACTGCAGCCCAGAACCTGAAGAACAAGACCTGCAACCAGGAGACGCGCAACGCCATCACTGATCGCAGTGGGTCACACACACACACAGGCGCGCGTGCACACACACACACACACTCATGCACACACACACACATGCACGCACGCACACACGCACACACACACACACACACACACACACACACACACACACATACACACACACACATACACACACACACACACACCCACACACAGACTAAACACACTAAACACAGGCATTACAAGTTGGAGATATGATTTTAATCTAGGGTACAGCAAGTATAAGCACTTAATCAGGGATTTAGTAAAAAAAACAGTGAGTTACAACTGACGCTCTCCATCGTATCCATGACTACTTGTGGATCCTGTTCGTGGTGCACTTGTCCTTTTCCTCCTTACCTCTGAATGAAGCGAGTCATTTGTATTATTAGTTTATATTTTCATTATGTATTTTTATTTATTTTATTATGGAGTTATTTATACCATTATAGTATTACATTAGTTAATTGATTGGTGTTTGTCAATTTACTTATATTTCTATTCATTTTGCATTCGTTCATTCCTTCATTCGTTCACTCAATGGTTTTGTTTCTTCGTTGTAGTCGAGCGTCTTCAGACCCACTGGGAGGACTCCCAGACCAAACTCTCTGATAGGACGGCGCAGCTTCACAACATGCTGAAGGACTCCACCGATTGGCTGGAGTCCAGGAGGAAGGTGGAGCCTCTGATCAAGGAGGCCAATGAGAGGATGGATGCCATGACGGAGATCACGTACACGGTGGAGGCACTGAAGAAGCAGAACACCGAACTCAAGGTCGGTCACGTGGGAACACACACACACCCACACACACGCACACACACACGCACACAAACACGCGCACACACACACACACACACACACTCACAGACACACACACACATGCTCACACATACATGCACGTGCATACACACACAGCCACACGCATAAACATACACTCACACACACACACACACATGCTCACCCCAACACGCACGTACATACACACACAGACACACACATACACATACACATACATGCACCGCACGCATACAAACACGTGCACAAACATGCACGTAAATACACAAACACAGACACACACACACACATATGCACATACTTGATCACACACACACACAGACAAATGCGTGCACTCGCATGCACGCTTGAGTGCACGCACGCGCACAATAACATACACACTCGTACACGCACACACACACACAAACATACAAAGTACACACTCAGATAGCCAAACAAACACAGATGGCAAGACAATCACGTCAAATCTATCTAGATGATCGTAATTTCATTACAACCGATCTTGGCTTAAAATACTGGGATGAAAATGAAAAAGACTTCAGTATCAAATGTTGTACGTCAACGACTGCATCATAAATCTATGTCTTTGCAGTGATTAATATCGATGATGTACTTTCTATTGAAAATCCCTTTCCTCTCTTTCTCTCTCACGTTTCACGTCTCCATATTTCTCTTCTATCTTTCCTTCTTTCCATATATCTCTCCCCATCTCTCCATCTATTTCTTTCCCTTTCTCCCTTTCTCCCTCCCTCTTTCCTTCCCCCTCCCCTCCTCCCACTCTCTCCATCTATCCCTCCCCCTTCTCCCTCCCTCTCTCTATCTTTCTCCCTCTCTCCCAACTTCTCCTCCCTCCCTCTCTCCCTCCTCCCCCTCCCTCCATCTATCTCTCCCCCTCTCATCTATCTCTCTCCCTCTTTCCCTCCCCCTCTTTCCCTCTCTCCCTCTATCTCTCTCCCCCTCTCCCTCTCTCTCCATCTATCTCTCTCCCTCTTTCCGTCCCCCTCTCTCCCTCTCTCTCTCTCCCCCTCTCCCTCTCTCTCCATCTATCTCTCTCCCTCTCTACCTCCCCTCCTCACCATCCCTCCTTCTATCTCTCCCTCTTTTCCTCCCCTCCCCCTCCCTCTCTCCCCCACCTAATCCTCCCCCTCCTCCCCACATGTCCCTCCCACTCTCTCCCCCTCTCCATCTATCTCTCTCCCTTTCTCTCCCTCTCTCCATCTATCTCTCTCCCTCTCTGCCTCCCCTACCCTCCTCTCTCCCTCCTCCCCTCCCCCTCCCTCTCTCCCCTACCTAACCCTCCCCCCCTCCTCCCCACATGTCCCTCCCTCTATCTCTCTCCCTCTCTGCCTCCCCTACCCTCCTCCCCTCCCCCTCCCTCTCTCCCCCACCTAACCCTCCCCCCCTCCTCCCCACATGTCCCTCCCTTTATCTCTCTCCCTCCCTACCCCCACCCCCCCCCGATCCAGGGGCTGGCTAAGGACCTGTCTGCGTGGTGGGGGCAGGTGGAGCAGTGTAACTCCCAGGCAGACGGTCTGCTGAGGCAGTACTCCAACGACGACACCCACCTGGTCCGACACCTCCACGACACAATCAACGGCAGCTGGACCCACGTCAGCAAGAGGTGAGTGTACCGCCGGACGCAAGCGGACGCGCACACACAAACACGCACGCACACTCACG
>NC_136937.1:29317549-29322549 GCF_949987615.1 Pollachius pollachius | reverse complement strand
GAGGAGGCGGGACCGCTGCAGCGACGCCTGGACAACATGGGCCAGCGCTGGAACGACCTGCGCAGCAAGACCATCAGCATGAGGTGGGGGCGGGGTCTAGAGGGGGCGGAGCTAAGGGTGTGGAGGGAGAGGGGAGGGGGGGAGGGGTCGAGGCGGGTGGATGCTAGATACAGATACAGATGACTCTGCTGATGCCAGGGGGGCATGATTCGTTACAGTCGCCCAAGCCAGACACATCAAAGTAAATAGATATTCACTTTGATTTTGTAGATCAAATATGCCCAATCAACAACGGAAGTAAATATGCAAAGATGAATATCGTGAATAGATGTTTAGACCGCAATAGATGAGTAGATGTGCAGCTGACGCTAAGGTGTAGCAGCTAGAGTCGGCTGCTGCTGAAATAAAGTACGGTAGGTTTGGGTCGGGTGGTGTTATAATAAAGTACGGTAGGTTTGGGTCGCCTTATAGTAAAGTACGGTAGGTTTGGGTCGGGTCGCGTTATAATAAAGTACGGTAGGTTTGGGTCGGGTGGCGTTATAATAAAGTACGGTAGGTTTGGGTCGGGTGGTGTTATAATAAAGTACGGTAGGTTTGGGTCGGGTCGTCTTATAGTAAAGTACGGTAGGTTTGGGTCGGGTGGTGTTATAATAAAGTATGGTAGGTTTGGGTCGGGTCGCGTTATAATAAAGTACGGTAGGTTTGGGTCGGGTGGTGTTATAATAAAGTACGGTAGGTTTGGGTCGGGTCGCCTTATAGTAAAGTACGGTAGGTTTGGGTCGGGTCGCCTTATAGTAAAGTACGGTAGGTTTGGGTCGGGTCGCCTTATAGTAAAGTACGGTAGGTTTGGATCGGGTCGCGTTATAATAAAGTACGGTAGGTTTGGGTCGGGTCGCGTTATAATAAAGTATGGTAGGTTTGAGTCGGGTCGTGGTATAATAAAGTACGGTAGGTTTGGGTCGGGTGGTGTTATAATAAAGTACGGTAGGTTTGGGTCGGGTGGCGTTATAATAAAGTACGGTAGGTTTGGGTCTGGTGGTGTTATAATAAAGTATGGTAGGTTTGGGTCTGTTGGCGTTATAATAAAGTACGGTAGGTTTGGGTCGGGTGGCGTTATAATAAAGTACGGTAGGTTTGGGTCTGTTGGCGTTATAATAAAGTACGGTAGGTTTGGGTCTGGTGGCGTTATAATAAAGTACGGTAGGTTTGGGTCTGGTGGCGTTATAATAAAGTACGGTAGGTTTGGGTCAGGTCGTGCTAGAGTAGAACGCTAAAGAGCTGTTGCCCGGTGTGTTGTTAGATTCACAATTCTGACCAGAATCATGTCCTAATCAGGACCATCCATTGAGAAACCTTCTGATCAATGGACTGACTGATTGATCAGATGTATGTCGTAAAATGGGAGAAGGGGATCAACAGTTTGTGTGTGTCTCTGTCTTATTGTCTGAATGTGTGTGTGTGTCTGTCCGTCTGTGTCTGTGTGTGTGTCTGTCGGTCCCTCTGGATGCATGTCTGTGTGTCTGTATGTGTGTGTGTGTGTGTGTCTTTGTCTGTGTGTGTGTGTGTGTGTTTGCGTGCGCAGGGCCCACCTCGACTCTGAGATGGCCCCCTGGAAGCGTCTCCACATGACCCTCCAGGAGCTCCTCAACTGGCTGAGGGTCAAAGGTCAACAGCTGGAAAAGGAGCCGCCTGTAGGGGGCGACGTCCCCGCTGTGCAGACCCAGCTCGACACACACAGGGTAGGACAAACACACACACACACACACACACACACACACACACATACACACACACACACACACACACTGTCAGCCTGCTACAAGGAAATGAGACTGGCCCAGTTGTCCAGGATTTTGTAGATTGCTGTGAGCAGTCCTTCCTACAGATGAACATTTCCCAAAACAAAAAAATATGTATGTAGACGTTAGGAAACTCCCCAGGGCTGAAGAACCAACTGGTATAAATGGTCAGATAGTGGAGCGTGAACACACCTACAAATACCTTGGTACCATCATCGACAGCAAACTAAGTTTTGAGGCAAACTGTGAGGCTGTGTATGAAAAGACGCACCAGTGCCTACAGTGTCTAAGGAAACTGTCCTCCTTCCATATGGACAGAAAGATGCTCATTATGTTTTACAGGTGCTTCATTGAATCTGTAATTTCCTTTAGCCTGGCGTCCTGGTTCAGCAACCTACCCCCCCTAAAAAATAAAAACTCACTGAATCAGATTGTGAGGTGGGCCAGTAGGTTAATTGGAGAGCCACAGCTGAACCTAGAACCCCTTCAGACTAGGCAGCTATAGAGGCTGGTTGGGTCCATGCTAGAAGATGGATCCCAGCCACTACATGGTGAATTCCAGCTTCTCCCACCAGGCCGTAGGTTTAAAATGCCTACAGGAAAAACCAAAAGCTTCAGAGATAGTTTTGTTCCTTCATCTATTAAGACCCTGAACAATACTTAGGCTATTTGTAGACTACATGCTAATCTTCTTAAGTTATGCACAGCCTTCCTAATCTATTTATTTATTGACCCAGCTTTTTTGTATTTGGTGGTTTTATTCTGTATTTTATCAACGGTATTTTGATAGTTCTATTGTGTACTTTTTATCTATCTCTACGCCTGGAGCACTTGTTGCTACTGTTGTGTCATTGTCTTCTGTCAGTGTTGTCAATGTTGTCTGTGTGTAATGTGTGATGTGTGTATGCAGCCCACTCTTTTTACCTGCAACCAAATCTACCCTTGGGTACAAATAAAGTTACCTTACCTTACCTTGCACACATACATACATAGAACATGTACCCTTAATTGAAGTTTCACAGCTGGCCCTTCTTATTTGTGTGTGTGTGTGTGTGCGTGTGTGTGTGCGTGTGCGTGCGTGTGTGTGTGTGTGTGTGTGTGTGTGTCACAGCTCTTCAGAAAGGAGCTAAGGGCCAAGGAACCGGTGATCAGCAGAGCCCTGGGGGATGTGAGGGTCTTCCTCTCTGAACTGCCTAGAGACACACCCTCCCCTGACCATAGAGGTACACACACACACACACACACACACACACACACACACACACATATATCTCACCAGAGAGGTATACACACACACACACAAACACACACCCAATTTCATTCCCCTATCCCCAACAAATAGGCAGGCATCTGCACATAAACATGGGGAAACATGAACCAAATGCATAGAAATGCATACAATGAATTATAATTAGCATTTATTTTACTAATCACATATGCTTTCATGAACAATCAAGGTTTACTGTGCATGCATTTATCCACACAGCATGCAAATACATACAAAGGCACACACACACACACACACACACACACACACACAAAAAGAGAGAACCTAGCACATAAACGAACGTGACACATTCCAAAGAGTCTGCAGATGAATTTAAACTGGGAGACAACGGTGTGTCCGAGCATGCCCCACATTAATATAACGGGGGGGGGGGGGGGGGGATATGCTCTTTGTAGCTCCCTCTTTCATCTCCGTTCTATTTCTACGGCTGCTGATAGCCGAACATCTACTGGAGAAGAGAGGCTGCACTTTTTTTTCCATTTTGTACCCGCCTGTTTGGAACGCTTTGAAGTTCCCGAGCCGACGATCCGATTGGCTCGTTGGACGGCCCCGTTTCTCCCGAGGCGGAGGGCACGCCCACGCGGGCTGGGGTCTGCCCCGCGACCAGAGGGGGGGAGGCTTTCACTAGCTAACCCCGGCAGGGTGCATCGCATACAGACGGAGGGAGGGAGGGAGGGAGGGAGGGAGGGAGGGAAGGTGGGAGGGAGGGAGGGAGGGAAGGAGGGAGGCTGGATGGATGACTGGATGGATGGGTGGATGGATTGATGGATGGATCAATAGATGGATGGATGGGTGGATGGATGATAATGAACAAATGAGTCAATGTGTGGGTGGGAGAACTGATGGACAGATGTGCGGTTGGGTGAATGGATTGATCCCGGGACTGATAGATGGATGAATAGATAGGGAGGCTGGTTTGGTTGGGACACACTGGGAGGGCTGGTGTATTGATCAGGGACTCCAGACTGGAACTCCTTCTGGAGACTAGACACCAACACACACACACACACACGCACACACACACACACACAAATGTAGATAAAGGCAATGTGTTAAATGGGCTTCTAAGATGATTTCACATCTGGCCCGAAAATATATTGAAATGACAAAGACACTATATAACCATAAAACAGACTGACAGAACACACGCACGCACGCACGCACGCACACACACACACACACACGCACACACACACGTACACACACATACGTCACAGACACCCACATATTCACTCAGACAGAGTGCCTGTATTGGCAGTTGGAAGCAAATTCTGTTTGTGATTTCCAGTGATGTTCTTTAAATATAAAAGTTTATTTTAATATTTATATCCACCAAATGAATCTGAAACTTCTTAACACTTACTGAGTTCATCTGCCGACTACTATTAACCTTAACATTCCCATTATTTTATCAAATGCTTTGAATAAAAGATACCGGCTAAATATTTTAGCCGTCTTTTTACATATTTTACATATTTTAAAAATAAATGACTTTTAGGTTACTGTTGCAGTAATTTACAGTATAGCTTAAAATATCCGACACACACACATACACACACACACACACACATACACACACACTCACAATCACACATCTTTATATATATAGGTTTACTGCCCAGCCTTAATATCTATAGAAATATATATAGAGATATGCATAGATTTATATATATATCTATATAGATATATCTATATAAATATATATAAAGATTAAGACATGAAAAGATTTATATAGATATATTTTTATAAACATATCCACAGATTTAGATATATATATACAGATTTAGATATATCTATATAAATATATATACAGATTAAGATATATCTATATAAATAGATATACAGATTTAGATATATCTTATATATCTATATCAGATTTAGGTACATCTATATAAATAAACTGATTTATATAT
>NC_136937.1:29232549-29312549 GCF_949987615.1 Pollachius pollachius | reverse complement strand
CAATGGGACTTTTCAATTTGTGTTGGTGCCCATCAACATCAAAAGTTATGAAATATTAAAAACAAATTGACCCAATCGCACGTCCTACTATTTAGTGCAAGGGTGTCGAGTGTGCAGCCACTTTAACTCCTATGTTACTATACAGGGCGCGCTGTGTAGTTCCTCCTGTGCCAACAAAGGTCTGTTCTTATTGGCCAGTACAAACGGTCACTTGCCCAACCGCACTCGACCGCAAAAAAACAACAACCAAACCTTGCTCCTCTCGTTTCCCACGGCGCTCGTTAGGTCACCATGGGCACCGGAGATCGGAGGACAGGGGAGGGCGAGGTGCATTCAAAGGTACCCGGTGTCTCTCCCCCCAGCCCGGCTCTCTCTCTCTCTCTCTCTCTCATCAGAGTCCGGGCTCGCTCCCCCCCATCTCACGCGTGGCTCGTCATATGTGCTGCATTGTCCCCTCTGAGTTCACGCGCATTTGTCAATTTCTTTCTTCGTTCTGCCCCTTTTTTTTTACTTTCTATAGTATAAATCCGTTTTTCATTGATCCACCCATCTATTTTGCTTGAGTGTCCCATCACATCATTGGCAGAGCACGCAGACTTTGAAGGGGGGGGGGGGGGATACCTAACCATACGATAATATTTTGCTAGCTGGTTAGATATTTAGGTAAGACAGGACACAGAGCAAGATGTTCTTGCCAGTTAAATGCCTGAATCGCCTTCTTTTAGTCACCTTTTAAGTCTAACAAGGTTTAGCGGTTGTGAGTTATTTCAAAATATCGACCCAACTTTGCAGTTAACCTTTGCCTTTTGTTTTGGCAATTCAACAGAATCCATTTTGAGAGTGACATAATGGATTCCCCTTTCCGTCTCAACAAACCTCTCCAGATTCGTGGCTTCCACAACCGCAAACATTTTGCTTCAATCCATCTCTCTATACCTGTCCCTCCACTGTCCAACACCTCAGCCGATCGATTAGTTACATATTCTGTCTGTTTGGTCATCACTTTGTCCCTTTGTGACCATATTGTGTTTACTCTCCCATGAAGGAAGTACATAAACTTCTCTCTCTCTCTCTCTCTCTCTCTCTCTCTCTCTCTCTCTCTGTCTCTCTCTCTCTCTCTGTCTGTCTGTCTGTCTGTCTGTCTGTCTGTGTCTCTGTCCGTCTGTTTCTCTGTCTCTATCTCTCTTCCTCTATCTCTCTCTTCCTCCTCTGTCTCTCTTTTTCCTCCCTCTCCCCCCAATCGATCTGTCTATCTTTATTCCTCCTTCCGCCTTATCTCTCTCTCCATCTACTGATATATAGTCATTCTCTCTCTCTCTCTCTCTCTCTCTCTCTCTCTCTCTCTCTCTCTCTCTCTCTTTCCTGATGTAACTAGTAACTCAAATTGTGTCTCCCTGTCTCTTTCTGTCTCAGCTCTCCATTAAAGATCACCTCAAGCAGCTGACGGATACTCACAGAGACTACATGCTGCTTCATGGTCAGTATACACACACACACACACACACACACACACACACACACACACACACACACACACACACAGTAACACGTGTTTAGAATACAGATATACACATTCACAGACACCAAGGTTGTCAACAGTTCCTAGGTTTATCAAGGTGTGTGTGTGCGTGTGTGTGTGTTTGTGTGTGTGTCTGTGTGTTTCCTGTGTGTGTGTGTGTGTGGGTGTAAGCACAATGACTCATTAGTCTGTTCAATGAACCCCTGCTTTCCTAACAACTTGTTTCCCCATCTTACTTTTTATCACTGGAAGCCAATATGAACCTTGACCTTTACCACTGACCCAAAATGGCCTCCATGAGCCAGCCAGTTTCTGTATGAAACTTCAGTTGAATGCAAATTCCGGTAGACAGTTGAAAAGCAGAGTGCTCTAGCAAATTCACACACTTTTTTCGTCAATTGATTCTGCCAAGACTATTTAATTAGAATCGTATTGTTTTCCTGTTCAACAAGCAAATGATTCCCTGCACTTCCTTTCCCTAAGGGGACAAATATGTCTGTCTGAAAATATTGGCGTGAAATGCATGGCAAAATGTGTTTCATCATTCTATCAAAAATGATTCTTTCATGATCTGGAATCCCAAGATTTATCTGGCTTACTTTGTTTTCGGATTTGGAACTCTGCGATGTTCTTTAGAATGTTCCGGGAATTTTAGAGCATGTAGTCACAGCCTGAAATCCTCTGAACAAGAACTAATTAAAACGTAAATCCTTGCTGACGTTTGTTGGTCTGCTTCCACAGGGTCGGTTGACAGCCCCTTTGAGCAAGGCACTTCCCCCAACAATGTGCCTTACTACATCAAGTAAGTACGGATGAGTAGCACAGAGAAGCTTAGCGCTGGTTCACATGTTTTGTGCTTTTGGGCTTTTTTGTTTTAATACCGTTAACATTGACAACCAAGCATATCTCGGCTTGTGGAAGTGGCTTTTCATAGAATTCCCAGCTGGGTAGTAACAACTTCCTCTAACGTGTGACCACTTTCTAATAAAAAAAAATGCCATGGCTGTTTTTTATGCTGCCGCTATGAAATAATATTAATGTGGGACATAATAATAAATTCTTCCCAAAGGCCATCGCAACCTGGGCCTAAACTATACTCAACATATTTACGACAATCCAAATACTCTAGTCGAAATCTGGGAAATAAAAAGATTTATTTTCCTTTTGTTTTGTTGTTTTTGCTTCCTTTTCTTTTTACTATAAAGTACCAGTAACTACAACAAAGCAAAAGTAAAAAAATGTAAACATAACCTTTGACACAAAATTAAACATATTCCTAGAAATGTGTAGTTGTTTCTATTGTAATGTATCATAAAACAAACAACGTATGTTCAACCATATACCATATACAACCATATGTTCAATATACAGAAAATATTGGCGGCTGGCTACCAGTTTGAAATACTTTAAAAGCCGACCCTACTTCACCATAGTGACGTCCGAAAAAAGGAAAAGTAAAATAATTTGGTAGAGGGCGGTTGACTGAGGTGCTTGGTGTGGCTTTTCTAATGTACTCATTCATCAATCGATCCATTCATTCAATCATCCATCTGTCCTTTCATCCAACTATTCATCCATCTACTTCAACCATCACTTTTGTTTGTTATGTTCCATTCGTCCATTCATTCATCTGCAATCAATGCATTCCAGAAGTTCAACATTAATATGACCATGGCTGAGATGAATTTCATATTTCCCACTTAAAGAATACAGATGATTGACTTTGGATAGCATCATGGGATGAAGGCAGACCGAAAACCAAAAAACAACAACATAATAGCTAATTACTCCACCCTATGTACATTTTGAACACTCCCAATTGGATGTTTGATGACAATTGTTCAACATGAAACTACAACAGGCGGAGTGTTTTATAATGATTAACCCTTGAAGTAAACAATGATAACGACTATATTGTTATCTAATGCAGAATCTTGCTTCAGCTCTTTTTTAATTGGTTTGTGTGCTAGCATGGCAAATGTGTTTACGCAGTAACTCGCTAACAGGCTAGCCCAGTGGCTCACAGCGCTATCTCACTGACCAGGCTGATTCTAGTGTGTTATTGGTCGGCTGACTCGATAGGCTGATTGTGTGTCAGTGGCCAGAATTGAAGACACACCATAGAGCTGGAATGTCATGCCGGGATAAGAGCTTCCTATTATCGGCTCCTCGGAAGGAGTCTGGACGATCATTGATCCACACACATCTCAAAAAGCAGTCCTAAAGTTGACCTGTATCAGGGGGGCTGTGAGGTTAGCCAGAAAAAGTATCCGTTCAAAGTAACCTTGACCTTCGTCAGAATATAAAGTACTAAAAGTGCCACAGGCCAGGACAGAAAGAGGGAACAGAAAGTACTAAAAAGTAAAAAATTAATTTAACAGGCTGAATTCTGCCTAGTTTACTTTCAAATTGGAGCTAGTAAACTATACTCCACTACAGTGACGATCAGGCTTCGCTTATGTGGTATGGCAATATTTATATAAATTATATATATTTATAATATTTATTATTTAGTAGACACCAACAAACAGAACATTCCCTTGCATTCCATTGTGGGAAATGTAGCAATTTGGTTCCAGGAAATGTAGGTTTTAATTCTTTCAGATAGTGAAAGGGTGGACTATTTTGACTTCCTGTATCTGTAAGACCACATGACCTTCCAGCTCTATATTTTGTTAACATGATGAGAGAGAGAGAGAGAGAGAGAGAGAGAGAGAGAGAATAGGGCGAGCAAGTGGATCTCTTTCTCTGAAAGAAATTGGGTGAATGACAGATAGAGAGAGAGAGAGAGAGTGAGCGGAAGTGACCGATTTTCCTCTCTATATGCAGTGAGAAAGCTGAACCTTTTGCGATGACCCAGGCCCCGTGAGTGACAGTACACACGCACGCACACACACACACACACACACACACACACACACACACACACACACACACACACACACACACACACACACACACTCACACGTATGGACACCCACAATTGCATGACTAGAAACACAAATACAGACACACCCACACAAAGACACACACTCACACAATCGCACGCACACGTTTGGATACCCACAATTTCATTACCAGATACACACATACAGACACACAAACATGCAATCGCGCACACATACACACACATGGACAGCCACACTCGCATTACCAGACACACATACAGACACACCCACACAAGACACACACGCGCACAATCGCATGCACCCCCCCCCCCCCCCCCCACACACACACACACACACACACACACACACACACACCCCCCACACACACACATACATGTTCTCTTGAGGGGGGGGTTGTTTGTGGTACCTGATATTAACTTCTACATCAGCAGAGTGAATGTGCGCGTGTACTCACAGTACCGTGCACCCTAACGTGTGTGTCCACTATACCGGAGCACAAATCACTGATTACTGCATTCCCCCCCCCCCCCCCTCCTCGCGGTAGTAGTAATCTGAAGACGGGGCAGAGAGTGGAGCGGTGGCAGCGAGCACCTCCTGTGGGAACTGCTCCATTTAACTGTTCTTCGTTCACAGCCACCACACAGTCGCTCTTTGCTCCACCCATCTGTGTTGTTTAGGAAAGGTTGTTGGGATGTTGGAAGAACGTCCATGTTTCGGTTCTGGTGAGCCGAGGTCAAAACAACCAAACATCCAGGGGCGTAGGAATGAGTTTAACATTGGCGGGGACACATATCGGAAACCTGACAGATCCGGTATAATTTTTAGGTGGGACAAATGCGCCTGTCTCCGATATTGGAGGGGACACATCCCCTCCGTCCCCTCCGGTTCCTATGGCCTTGCAAACATCATTTCCTGTGTTTATATTTGGCGAAAAATAGTCCCTTATTCAATATGTCCAAGACTGTATTTTCCTATATTATGTAATTTTATATATTTTGTATTGTATATATTTGTATTGTATTATTATTCATTTTGTGGTCAAGATCACAAACAGTGATAAGTGGTCCTTCTATTATACGGTAGTGTCGGATAGGCAGTCGAAAAGTGATAATTTAACACTTCTTTAATCCAGAAACATAAAATAAAAACATATACACGCCCACACACACGCACACGCTCACATACGCGCACAGACACGTTCCCTCCTTTCACAGGTTAATGGCAAGCTATCGAAGGGTAACATCCCAGTTCAGACCCAGCTAGATAGAAATGACAGGCGGCTCTCTTCTTCCCTCTTCTCCCCCCTTTCTTTTTATCTCAATCTCACTTCAACTCCCAAATAAAATGACTTTATTGGCATGGGAAATGAACATTGAGGCCGACACTGTCAAAGCACAAAAAAAGTTCAATAGGATTAGCCGGCCTAAATGAGATTACAATAGTAGTCTTATAAAATGGTAAGGCCTATTTGTGTTCGACATCAAACTCATTAATAACATAATAATAACGGGTAGAAATAGGGTGTACCGAAACATCCCAATTTTGCAATACTGGAGGTGCACTTATCGCAGCCAAAGTCACAGACACCCTTAATACCTCCTCCTCCTCCTCCCACGCTCCTCCTCCTCCCTCTTCCTCCCGCGCTCCTCCTCCTACTCCTTCCTCCTCCCTCCTCCTCCTCTTCCTCCTCCTTCCTCCCTCCTCCTCATCGGAGGTGAAAAAGCTCGTGCGGATGGTGTCAGGGCTTCTTTAGCTGCTTCAGGAACACTGCGCGTGGGGGGAAGGGACGGGCATAGCTCCGCCTCGTCTCGCTGGAACGCCAGCCCCTGCAAACTACCGCTGCTCGCGCTCGTCGGCACACACACACATACACACACATACACATCCATCGACACACACATAAACACAAACACTCACACACACAGAAGGAACACTGGCAAACCGGACTCCTTGAAAACGCCTCGTCGGCGGGTGTTTGCCTCGGTTCGATCCGGGGATCCGTTCACCGCCGCCCGGCTGGGAGACTCTACCGGGATCGCGACATGAGGGAGCAGCTTCGGAAGTGAGTGTTTTGATACCGGCCGGGGGCGGGGGGGGGGGTGTTGTGGTTGTGTTTCGGCCGGCGGGCACAGCAATGGTCTCGGTCATGATGCAGTGCAGCTCGGCGGTGGCCCCACCGTGCTATTTGCACAGGCAGAAATGTGTCGGCGTGCTTAGCAAGCAGAGGGGAGAATGCGGGGACTGCACAGTCAGAGGGTGGGTGGTGGGGGGCTGTAGCAACGGACAGAGGGGGATACAGAGAGAGAGGAAGGCATCGGGAAGCCTGGAGAAGAGACTAGCTTTATATGCTGGTTAGCCGCCGATCTTAGCCTTGAATCCCCGCTAGCCACCCCCTTTTATATCGCGTTGTTTTGGCCGACCTGGCAGGTGTGTGTGTACGTGTATGTGTGTGCGTGCGATTGTGTGTGTGGGGGGCGATCAGCCTCGTTCTTCGGCTTCTTCGCTTTACACGACAAGCCTCCAGAAACGGGAGGCTTGTCACAATGAAGCCCCCATGTTGTCACCCGGTGGGGCTGTGGTTGCATTCCTCCACACCAGAGCAATGCAAACACGGCCACCTCCGCGCTAACCAAGCCACGGGGGAGGGACTGGGAGCGACCCATCTCCCCCCCCCCCCCGCCAACAAGCCTGTTACAAACCATCCGCGACCCCCGCTGCGCAGAGGTGTGTGCGCGCGGTGCACGGGCGTTGTGGGGTTCAGTCTTGACGGCTGTGTGATTCGGATGAGCAGCATCGCTATGATATAACGTCAGCCCCCCCCCGTCTCTCGTGCAACGTTGATATATGCGTAATAGAAGGTGTCGCTAAGCCGTTTCTGAAACCTCCGACGTCGATCCTTTTTTTTTTGTAGAATCACGGGTGCGGGACGGCGTGTTATCGTTGTGTACTGTGCAGGGAAAGTGCACGTACACATATTTTTTATTTATTTTTCCCTTTGAGTTGGTGTGTGTGTGAGTGTGTGCGTGCGCCCGCCTGCGTTCTCCTTGGTTTGATGCAGGCTGGCTTTTGTGCAGGTTTTTCTGGCACACATGTGACTGCAGATTTGGTGTGTGTGTACGCGGCCCCCGATTGGACACAGCCCATAGACAAATGCCCATATTCTCCTCCAGCCCCTTTATAACGGCGCAGATGTGTCAGGGCACGTTTGACTGCCTGTTCTGTGTTCCCGCAAGTCACACATTACGCGTTAAGCAAAGCCAAAACAGCGATCGTTTTCTATTAACGGGCCTCTATGGTGTTCTGCATGAGGGAGGTCATTTCAGCCTACCCGTGTGTGAGTCACGGTCGACCAAGAGGCTTCTCAACTCACGAGGCTCTCTGGTATATCTGGAGTTCTGCATAGCAATGTTTTGGCATGACGAGGCCCATTCCCGGCTGTTACAAACACTGCGTTTCACAGGAAGGGATTCTGTTGACATGCAGGCTGGCATCCAACGTGGAAGGAGCGATTTGACAGGGGATTACAGTGCGGTGTAAGATGTGATTAGAACACAACGCCAGAGCCTCGCGTTTTATTTTTTCTACTGCACATGAATGGGCTAAAGCCCCGTAGCAATAAATCTCCAATAATTAGATCTTTAAAAACGATAATGACAGTGATCAGATTCCTTCTTCACACACACACACACACACACACACACACACACACACACACACACACACACACACACACACACACACACATATATATACACACACACACCCTGATAATCCGAGGACGATTCTATCGATACTCATTTGGTACTCATCACTCCCCCAACATAACTGCTACCTCCATCCCGAAAGATAACACAAATCTCTGGTTCCATATTTCTTCTGCTAATGTGCTTATTTTTGTACTTTGTAATCTGTTAATAGGCCTCACGCCCCCCAAAACCATTATCCAAGTAAAGTGCAAATAAAACCACCCTCGACTTCCTCCCAGCGATCAAGATAATCATATTTTTCGATTTATAAGCTCTTCAAGTAATCATAGTTGGTATAAACTAATAGCAAACTGCACAAGCATTTGATGAAGGGTTTTTTTTCCCTGTTTCGTCATTTGATAACATAAATGTCATTCAAAGAAGCGTAAGAACAATTTCAATAGAAAAAACTCAAAGGACACAGCACAATATACAAACACACAGCTGCAATATACAGATTAATCCCTGAGCTCTTTATCCACCAGAATACATTTCTGCTAATACGGTTTAAAACCGGTTTATTAAACCGGGTTAGGAGCTCTTTAGACTGAAGGTGTGCTAATCTTGGTTAGCTTAGCCTACCTATGGCGTTTGCTCCGACAGAACATTAGGTGATTATCGAAACCAACAGCTGCTCCGTTTTTAATGAGACCCCACAAGCTGGTTGTTTTTTTTTGCCGTGATTCTCATTCGCTAGGATTGTTCCACAAAGGTCGGTCGGCCTGCACATACCAAAAACCTGGACGGGGGTGCACGGCTCCCCGGGATTGTTCGGGCCTATGGGCTGTCCCTGGTCAATGTCCAATCCCCATTTATTTCTGGACTAGCATGTTCAGGGTTTCAAGGAAGTGATGTTCTTCTTCGCAAGGTGGCAAGGGAACCAACCATGATCTATGGGTGAGAGGTAGCGATTCTACAGACCTATGATTGTAGGGTGGCAATTGTCAGGAATCTGTCTTGATCAGACACTATGCTCCCCCAGCATTGGATATAGGCAACATTGGATCCCAAAATAAAGGCACTCACTGACTTCATGGTTCTATGGTTCTACTACTAAGTGGACGCTCAGGAAGTCCACATAACACAATCGCATCCCATACCATCCCATTGGCCAGTGTCTCGATGTCCTGCCCACCGCTCATGATGTGGTCCATTCACAAACGGCGGATTGACTGAAATTCGGTGGCCTGTGAATGTCCTTCCAGTCAATCATCCTGGAGCCATAGTGAACTGCAGTAAGATGAGGTGACACAGGTGTTTTTAAAATGGGGATGTGTTGTTGAAAAGGCATATCACTCATCCATCAAGAAAAAGTGTGTGTGTGTGTGTGTGTGTGTGTGTGTGTGTGTGTCTTCTTGTGAGCAATTTGTTGGAGACCAACTGTAGTTAAGTCTCTCAGACGAATGCTGAAGCTACATAAGTGGCCAAAAGTCATATTTTACCACAGACCAACTACTGATTGCGGTGCTATTTGTGATCTAGTCATTTATCAGGCTAAAGGGACTTGAATTCAGGTGAGCTCAGATAAAGGCCATTGAGAAGCAGGTAGGGATTAAGGCTCAATGTATGTATTTCTATAAAAAATATATGAATACATTTTTAGAAAGGTTTTGCTTTGCTAAACCACAAACGTCCCCGTTTTTCATTTGTGATTTAGATCACCTTAGATTAGGGTCTAGCTGTTTTTTGCAGCCTAGCAAACAAAACGCCGCCTTAGTTAGCATAGGTGGGGTCCAACGTTGTTGTGATGACATGATTGAAACTCCTTTTAGTTTTTTACCGGCTGTCTTACGATAAAAACACATTCTCTAAACACGCAAAAAAAAACAACCAACAAAAAACATTGTAACAGCTGAACACACACAAGCAGCATGGTGTATTTGATCTTCCGCTTTACTTTGACAGTAACAAAGAGGAGCAAAAGGCATACAATACAAAAGTATTTGCTTAACTCGGCGAGATTAGATTTAACCACGCAAAACAGTTCTAGTCGAATTACTCTGTGTCCTTCGGCTACCATCGTCGAGAAAACGATCTCAACGGCATTAACCTTTATACCTTTATGTATATATATATATATATATCTTTCTTTTATCATCTTTTTTTACCATGAAGCAACAGCCACTATGGGCGGGATTTTCCTTGACATTAACATTTCCAGTATCTTCACAAAGTCTTCAACTCGTTTAATAATTGATCCTAAACTTTGCAGGAACCAATTTCGTTTTGGGATTTTCCAACCCAAACATCTGGTCTTTTTCCACGGCGCATGGGAAAACCGTTTCCTCCAAGAGCGATCCAAACTAAGTGCTAGGATAAACACCGTCAGCGGAGGCTGGTCGCTTAGTGGAGTGACCTTAACGGCATCCAGAAGGTGAACCACTCAAACCCAGGGAGAAACAGGGTTTCAATGAAAAAAATAAAAATATGGGTTTAGCCTTCGTGCAAAAGCTTGTTATTTCAATAAATACCATGCTAGGTTACGTCAGTAGAACTGTATTTGAACTTGAGTAATGGCTAAAAAAATACGTACTCCAATATTATAACTGAGTGTTTCTTTAAGAAACATGTCATTAAGGAGCAGGAAGGGTTAAAGCATTTTTCCCAGCGATACTTGCAGGTAGACTAGACATTGGGTTCGAGCCCGGAACCCTTGGGCTTGGATTGAAGCACCACAGTCTAAAACTCCTAGTGCCAGATGCCTCATTCCCCTACCTGCTCCTCAATCGCACGTATCGGCGAACCGTGCTTCGTTTCGCTCTGGATGGAAGCCACCGCTAAGCGGCTCAATTATTCTAATAATTGTTGATATTGCCACGGGATATTGCAGTCGCCATTCGTTACTCATTATCTCTGAAGTGTGAGGGTCTTCTACAGCTGGAGCCCGGGATGGCTTTCAAGGACTACTTCACTGCTGGCTGGCACTCGTCATTATCTCAAGAGAGTGTGTGTGTGTGTGTGTGTGTGTGTGTGTGTGTCATTTCACAACAGCACGACAATGCAAGTCAGGGGAAAATAGGGGTGTGTTTTGCTTCTAGGGATGTCCAATTACACATGTGTAGGCCGCTCGTAAAAATACAACAATGAAAACACACAAGGGTGCTCAAGAAGCTGTTGTTTGTTGCGCACACACACACACACACACACACACACACACATATTACTGCAAAATAAACCCAGGCAGGGGGATGTAGGACCCCTACTTGTGGTAGAGTGAACCCCCCCACAATGGGGGGGGGGGGGTTCAATTTGTGATAATGACTTTCGCTGAACTTCTCCCGCTAATTACACGGCTACTTGGGAAAATAGATTATTCAACACAAAATATAACAAAAATGATTGCATTGCTTTTAAAAATGAATACTATAGAGACTATAGAACTATAGACTATAGAACTGCGTCCATAGCAACGGTCTGTTGTCAAAGCAGTGGTCTGCTATTCCAACATAAAAGACCGTAGAATGCTGTGATGGACCAATCAAAATCGAGTATTCAACAAAGCCGTATAATAATGGGATTTAACATAACGTGCAGTACCGCTTCACTACTTCGTAGAGGCGATTTCTAGATAAGTGGACTGCTCTGTTCGGTGTTTGTTTCATACCCCATCACTATAAATAAAACATGGTGTCAATGTAGTAAATGTGGTTCCTGTTGGAGTTTCTTCCAAAAGTGAATCTATAGCCTTACTCCCCCCATACTAAGTAGTACCAACTATTCGTCAAATCTAATCTCTTCTTTTTGTATCAGCCGAACATTCAGTTTCCAGCCAAACATAGCCACACTCATATTTGTTTGTGTGAGACACAGAACCTCTGGAGTTCTGCATTTATAAAAAAAATAGTGTGTATATATATATAACATAAAATAGGTATTTCAGTGTCATTATTGATTGCTATAACGAGTAATATTTCAGTATGTGGCCCCTATGTATATAGTGTGGCTCCCACACACAAACACCCATCTCCGCCTCTCCTCTTCACGACTCTTCTCTGCTCTCCCCCTTTTCCTCACACTGGTATCTCAGACTGGCGCAGTGTGGTCGGCTTGTGTCTGGCCTGTGGGGAAAGTGCAAATGCAATTCTCACCCATCATTATAAAATACTGCCATAAAGAAAAAAAAAGGATCCACCTACATTTCTTCAGCACGATTCCTATTTGTCCTCTGATTGGACAGCACGCATCCAATCAGTGTGTTCCACACTGAATGATTGCACATTTTTTGAAGTGTTTATTCCGACGTTTATCCGCAACAGGTTGCCAATTAAAACCTAAACTTCCCTCCGTCGCAGGACTTCACCCCCAGGAATCCCATGTCTGCGTACTGGCAACGCAAACTGCTGTTTGGGTGATGGTGGCCAATTGTGATTGATCTCGTTTTTTTTCCTCACTCTCTCTCTCTCTCTCTCGCAGCCACCAGACCCAGACAACATGCTGGGACCATCCCAAGATGGCCGAGCTGTACCAGTCCCTGGGTGAGATCTGTTTAAAATAAAACATGTTTTTTTTTGGCTTTGTTTTTCACGTGTCGAGTTGCAACTACGGCCACTCTTCGCTTAAGTGGCTCATTCAAATCCATTCCCCTCAATTCAAAGCGGCTTGTTTGAGTCTCTTGCCGTCTGTTTTTTATGTGGTTTATTTCAGTGGTTTCACTTCTTCTGTGGTTTTGTTTTCCAGCCGACCTGAACAACGTGCGTTTCTCAGCCTACCGAACGGCCATGAAACTCCGCCGCCTGCAGAAGGCTTTGTGCTGTGAGTAGCCTGTCACTCTGTCTGTCTGTCAACCTGTGAGTCTGTCTCCCTACTCTCTGTCCTCTCTCTCTCTTACCACACTTAAATTTTCCTCTTCGTCTCACTGTCTCTCGCTCTCTCTCTATCTCTCTCTCTCGCTCATTGTTTTCTCTCATCTTATGCCATCACCACCTTCCCTCTCCCTCCACCTCTTTTGGTGTGTGTGTGTGTGTGTGTGTGTTTTACTCATCCTATTTCTTGCCAGTGATTTTCTGTCACTGAGCGTGGCAGCTTGATTTTCTGTGTGTGTGTGTGTGTGTGTGACTGTCAGCTGTATGTGTGTGTGACTGTGTCAGCTATATGTGTGTGACTGTGCATGTAGCTGCCATTTAGCTGGCAGCAGGCGTGAAGCACAGATGCACAGTGCCTCTCTCTAATTATCACAGCTTTCCTCTCTCTCTGTCTCTGGCTGTCTGTGTCTGTGTGTCACGATCTCCATCTCTCTCCTTCTCTCACAAATGTTTAAAAAGTACAAGATAATATTTCCTATTCCTCTCCGCCTCTTTATCTCTCTTTCTCTGTCTCACCTCTCTCTCATCTCTCTCCCTCAACTCTCTCTCCCTCAACTCTCCCTCATCTCTCTCTCCCTCAACTCTCTCTCCCTCAACTCTCCCTCCCTCTCCCCCTAATCTCTCTAACCCCCATCCCTCCCTGTCTCTCTCTCCCTCATCTCTCTAACCCAATGTCTCCCTATCTCTCTCTCTTCCTCTTCTCTTTAACCCAATGTCTTCCTCTCTCCCTCATATATCTCCATTTCTCCCCCTCATCTCTCTAACCCATGTCTCTCTCTCTCTGTCTGTCTGTCTGTCTGTCTCTCTAACCCCCTGTCTATCTCTCTCTCTCTCTCTCTCTCTATCTCTCTCTCTCTCTAACCCCTGTCTCTCTCTCTCTCTCTCTACCTCTCTCCCTCTGTGTCTGTCTCTAACCCCACGTCTTTCTCTCTGTCTCTAACCTCATGTCTCTCTCTCTCTCTCTCTCTCTCTCTCTCCCTCTCTCCCTTTCTCCCTCTCTCCCATTCTCCCTCTGAGTCTCTGCCTCTAACCCCACGTCTCTCTCTCTGTCTCTAACCTCATGTCTCTCTCTCTCCCTTTCTCCCTCTCTCCCTCTGTGTCTCTGCCTCTAACCCCACGTCTCTCTCTCTGTCTCTAACCCCATGTCTTTCTCTCCCTCTCTCCCTCTCTCCCTCTGGGTCTCTGCCTCTAACCCCACGTCTCTCTCTCCCTGTCTCTAACCCCACGTCTCTCTCTCGCCCCCTAGTGGACCTGCTGGGGATGCCGGCGGCGTGTGAGGTGATTGAGCAGCACGGCCTGAAGCAGAACGAGCAGCTGCTGGACACGCCCACGCTGGTGTCCTGCCTGACCAGCCTCTACCAGCAGCTGGAGGCCACGCACGCCCACCTGGTCAGCGTGCCGCTCTGCGTGGACATGTGCCTCAACTGGCTGCTCAACGTCTACGACACGTGAGCCCTGCGTGCAGTGCACCCGCATACACACCTGGATGTATATATACAAGTCTTCAAACCATTCCTATGTACACGTGCGCTATGTATGCTAGGGCGAGGCGGCTAGCGCAATTGGGATTTTATCGGCGGGAATACTTGGGATTTTATCGGCGGGATTTTTTTTCTTCGGACTAATTTGCTTTATCGTGAGTGGCTTTTGGATAAAATCTGTCTGCTAAATACGGTAAATGCATATTAATATTTTTTTTCACAAGACTTTTCAAATGACTTGTTTTACGATCTATGTCGCTTCCATTTTGTCCCGTTGAACGTTCCGTTACTGAAGACCGGGGGGGGGTCTCCATGGAGACGGGGACATCAGTCAACCAATTGTGGGGAGGAATTTACAACAATCTACAAACGCTGAACATTTGGACATCGCAGAGCCTAAGAACATCGATATCTCTAGAAACTCTGTAAAGCTTAAACTAGCTGTCTTTTCTGTCTTCTTTCATCAGTCTTCAAATAATTCAGTGAATGGAATTATACCCTTTTTAGCATCGTTTTTTTTACAACACTCTACCTTTTCATGACACGCTATTTTTAAAATGACGAATAGTCTCGATAAAGGGGACTCGAAGGGACGGACCCATGTTTGACACCCACGTGATTGCCTGCTTCTAACGAGCGTGTCCAATTTATCGTAGTCCGAGTTATAGTCTTAAGAAGTTTTGAGTCTAGGTGCTTCCTTCATGGCTGGCTGTAGCCTCCGATAGAACCACACAATGAGGTTGGCTTTGTTCCCAAATGCTAATGCTACTCAAAGAACGTATTTGTTGATATCTACACAAATGTTATTTCGTATGAAAGCTGAGACTCAACAGATCCTAAGTATCAGCCTTATCCTCCTCTGACCCAAACTTGACGATGACGCATTAAGAAGTTACAACCAAGTGTCTTACATTTTTATCATTCTAATACACAATACATTTCTTGGAAACACACACACACACACACACATACACACACACACACAAGGGGGGTGTTTTTTGGCTACAAATGGCAGAATAACAGGAATCCATGGGGTGTGGTTGCTATGCTGTTGCTAGGGGCCGCACAGGGAAGATCAGGACGCTGTCGTTCAAGACGGGGATCATCTCCCTCTGCAAGGCCCACCTCGAGGACAAGTACAGATGTGAGTCACACGGACACACACACACACACACACACACACACAAAGGCTGTTCCATTGCATTGTTGATGCCACCCTATGTGGATGAATGTGAGTCACTAATTGTAACCACAGGTTAGCAAAGTGCTGTGTAATATGCACACGCACATATATACTTACACAGAATGCTCTCTTCACACATGCTCCCTTCTCTCTCTTTCTCACACACGCACGCACACACACACACACACACACACACACACACACACACACACACACAATGCACTCTTCATGCATGCTCCCTTCGCTCTCTCTCTCACAACACACACACACAAACACACACCTACAACCGTACACACAACCACACACACGTACACCCCTACAACTATAAACACACACAAACAAACCCACAAACCTACAACTATACAAACACACCTACAACCAAGCACAGACACACACACACCTACAACTATGCACACAAACAACCATACGAAAACACACTGCGTTGAATGCGGTGATTCACCAGAAGTCGAAGGGAGTGTTTGTGTCATTTGAATGAAACTGAAGAAAGAGTGTATATTTAAATCGACTCTGTGGACTGCGGAGCGCAGTCCACTCTTCCTGGGCGGTGCTGACCTTTGGCGGGCCAGTGTTATTAACTATGCTGCACAGCCTCACTGCGTTTCCACGGCATTCACTCATTTTCCACAGCTTCACTTGGTTCTCATGGACCTTTATTTAGTGAGTTGTTTTATTGATTTTGTTTTCTCTCTCTCTCTCTCGTGCTCTCTCGTTCTCGCTTTCCCTCTTTCCTCCCTCCTCCCCTTTGTGCTCCCTTCCTTCTACCCTCCTCCCTTTTCCCGTCCTCTCACTCCACCCATCCTTCTCCTCCATCCTCTCCTCCCCCTCCCCACTCTACTCCACCTCCTCCCCCTCCCCTCCATCTTCCACCTCCCCTCTCTTCTCTTCCTCTTCCTCCTTCTCCATCCCCTCGTCCACCATCACCTTCCCCTATCCCTCCTCCTCTCTCCACCCCACCCTCTCTCTCCCTCCTCCTCCACCTCCCCCTCTCTACTCCATCCCCTCCGCCTCTCTCCCTTCCCTCTCCTCTTCTCCACCTCTCTCTCTTCTCCTCCTCCTTCCTCCCCTCTTCTCCTCCTCCTACTCCTCCTCCTCCTCTCGCTCTCTTCCTCTTCTCTCTCTCTCCCTCCTCCTCCACCTCTTTCTTTCTTTCTTTCTTTCTTTCTTTCTTTCCTCCTCCTCTCCTCCTCCTCCTCCCCATCCTCCTCCCTCCCCCCTCCTCCTCCTCCCCCCTCTCTCCTCCTCCTCCCCCCCTCTCTCCTCCCCCCTCCTCCTCCCCCTCCTCCCCCCCTGTTTCTCCTCTCTCTCCTCCTCCTCCCCCCCCTCTCCCCCTCCTCCCCCCCCGTTTCTCCTCCTCTCTCTCCTCCTCCTCCCCCCCCTCTCTCCTCCTCCTCCTCCAGTCCTGTTCCGGCAGGTGGCCAGCGCCACGGGTTTCTGTGACCAGCGTCGCCTGGGCCTGCTGCTCCACGACTCCATCCAGATCCCCCGCCAGCTGGGGGAGGTGGCGTCCTTCGGGGGCTCCAACATCGAGCCCTCCGTCCGCAGCTGCTTCCAGTTTGTACGTAACCCCCCCCCGCCCATCTGGTTTGAACTGTTTTCCTAGTAGTAGTAGTAGTAGTAGTAGTAAGTAGCAGGGGAGAAGTTAATGCAGGGTTTCACACAGCACTTAACAGCTTAGGTGGCCGCCTACGCAACACACGCCTGCTGCCTCAAAAAACAAAAATGTTAATATCGTACCAAAGTATCAAATAATCCAAACTTCATTCCCTCTCTGTGAATAGATCAGGCTGCAGGGCAACAGTCTGCCAGCCTCCGTGAAAATAAGCATAAATGGTCCACCTGTAAGAGACCTCCCCCCCCAGGTCTGACGGCAATCCCCACCACCTTAACTAGCACATTTTCCGCGGGTAACCCTAGCGGTTAGCGGTTAGTCTGATATCGCACAAAATCGTCCGCTGGTTACAATCCGTTTCCGTCAATGGATCCTTCATCTTTTGCATTCCCTCCACTCCAACTGATTTCAATGGGGAGGGGGGGTATTCGATTTTAAACCTGACCAATAGCCGGAGACCAACACGTCGGCCTGAATCGTACGTAATCTGAGTCGACGCCGATGCCGTGCCAACAAACCGGATTATCCGGGGAGTTAAGAGTGGAGCAGAGTGAAGCAGATGTCGGGCGATATTGAGAAGAGATGCTGTTGATCGATTTAAGAACAGCCTCGATAGCTCAATCTATCTTCTTTATAGTGGTCGCCATTGTTGTTGTTTCTCCTCCTTGGTTAACCGCTGATTGGATAATCTTTAGGCACCCTCAGTGCTCATTGGTTAATTGCTTTTTCACCTGCGAAGCCGCTGTGTCATGCCATGAACTCGGTTGATTGGAGGGAATGGACAGAGGTCTGGACCCAGGTTCAAGGTGTCTTGCTCAAGGATGTGTAGGAGATTGTTTTGAACCCAAAACTTTTTTTGCAAATAGAGAGAGCTTATATAACCCTTAAATCCCAAATCGTCCAAATAACTCAAGTACGATAACGGCCAAATAAGAAGTAAAAATGCTCTGCTTTGACGGAGGGCTAGCTAACAACGAGCAAAAGGCGAATTAATATACTCTATTTGGACTGGAAGGTTAGCCTAGCCACTGGCGAACGAACGGCCCATTAAATCACCCAAACCTCATGTACTCCCTTAGCAAACATCTAGAGAACCCTCCCTCTTTAGTTCCTTCCATTGTAAAGCTATAATCAACAACATTAGAGTGAGGGACTGTTTTCAGTATCACTCTGTTGTCATGCATACCTTACTTGCTGCGACGTACTCACCCCTTTCGGGTTCCTTTAGCTACTTCATCCGGTGTGTGTGTTTTTAGGAACGTGTCGAGGGGCGGCATGTGGCTCAGGAGGTAGAGCGGGTTGGCTGGCGACCAGAAGGTTGTTAGTTCGATCCCCGGCTCCTCCTAGCTGAGCGTCGAGGTGTCCCTGAGCAAAGCACCTAACCCTAACTGCTCCCGACGAGCTGGCTGTCGCCTCACGTGGTTGACGCCGCCATCGGTTGTGTGAATGTGTGCATGAATTGGTGAATGTTAGGCAGTATGGTAAAGCTCTTTGAATGGCCACTGGCTACAAAAGCGCTATATAAATGCAGTACGTTTACGTTCAGGTCTGTGCAGCACTTCACACTTCCGTCATTGCGTCCGTCCGGTATCGATTGTACGCTTCAACTGTGTGGAAGAAGGCGTCCGCTCAAGAACTAGAGACAGACGTACGGATACACGTGACCAGCCAGGCTGCATCGCGGGTCCACATTACCACCCAGCCTACCCTTCTCTCCAACCTGCTTCCTCTCTAGATCCCCCTGTAATCTTGCAGGATTACCCATAATCCTCCATGGGATAACCCGCCAGTTTTGCCTCTCACTCAACATTCTCCCCCTTTTTCGATTTTTTTTCATTTTTTTGTTGCTTTTTCCTTTGCCAAGAAGTGATTTTCCCCACTGTGTTCCTCCGTCCCTCCACCCACATGTAAAATCACTGTTTTCTGTGGATACAGTCTGTATCCAACACGACACCGTGTCCAATTGTGTGTTTTGATTCATCTCTGGTTTCGCTTCCGTGAGAGTGGAGGGTGTGACTGATATGGTTACAGCGCAAACCAATCAGTGGCGACGTACTGGTGTGCATCACATGACCTAACCGCTGATCAATCCCCAACTGGTCAATCCATGGTCGTAGGGCAAGAGAGGTGTGTGTATTTGCGTGTGTGAGACGACAGCGTATTATTGAGTACTTTTGACTCTCAGCCGAAAGGTCAGCCGGGTTCAAACCCCAATGAACACCGCCCTAGCCTGGGTCACTTTGGCTAAGAGCGGAGTAAACACCATAGCGCCTGTTAAACGATAAAAGGTCCCATATTATACCAAGTTTGATTGTGGTTAGCCGTGACGCCCACTTGTGATGTCAGAAGAGGCCAATTTTCCAAAACGCCTTGTAACGGCTAATCACACTCACACCCGGTGGTATAACATGGGTAACCTTTCTTAAAAAACGATCCAAGCAAAAACCTCCAACTGGGCTTTGATTCGTCTTTGTCCCGTCTCCCCCCCCCCCCGTGCAGGCCAACAACAAGCCGGAGCTGGAGGCGGCCATGTTCCTGGACTGGATGCGCCTGGAGCCCCAGTCCATGGTGTGGCTGCCGGTGCTGCACCGTGTGGCCGCCGCCGAGACGGCCAAGCACCAGGCCAAGTGCAACATCTGCAAGGAGTGCCCCATCATCGGCTTCAGGTACGCCGGGGAACACTGGAGCCTCACCGGGGCGTATAGGACGCCTTCTCAGGGAGGGTCACTTTTCATCGCCATGGTCGCTCATCTTTGTGAACTTTAAACTTGAAAAATCGACTTTTCTCCGACCACGTTGCATTCCTCCAGTGGGTTATCTTGAAATGTCATCTTTGTAGAAAACAAGATGATGCTTTTATTTTATTTTAAAAAGATATACCGTTGTGGTGATCTTAAAGGGGCGGTGCTACGGGCTTGGTGTGGTGATCGTAAAGGGGCAAAGTTACTGATCTTTTGTTGTGATCTCAAAAGGGTGGTGGTGGAACACGTTTTAATCAGGGTCCTCAGGAACGAGTCCTGCTGTTCAGGAATTTTTACAGCCTCGACCTTGAGGAAAAACGTTGTTGTAAATCTGCTTCCTGTCCCCTCTCCTACTCTCCCCCTTCCACTCCGTCTCTTAGGTTCTTCTCTCTCCCTCTCTCCCCCTCTCGCTGGTGCTCACTGCTTTGATTGACTCTCTCTCGCCCCCTCTCTTACTGCCTGTCCCCCTGGGCTGTCCCCCACTCTTTGTTTCTGTCTGTCTGTCTTTCTTTCAACACACTATTGGCTTGGAAACTAAACATTTACACTACATCGCCGAAGCAGATGAATAATCAACCAAACTAGGAATTGTACTTGTGTTTGAAAAGTGTGAGATAATATTATGTCTCTCTCTCCCCCTCTGTGACTCTCTGGTTCTCTGTCTCTCTCTTAATCTTTCTCTCTCTGTGTCTCTTTCCTCTGTGACTCTCTCGTTCTCTGTCTCTTTCTCTCTCGTTCTCTGTGTCTCTCTCTCTCGTTCTCTGTGTCTCTCTCTCTCTTTCTCTCTCGTGATCTGTGTCTCTCTCTCCTCTCTCTTTGTCTCCCTCTTTCTCTCTCGTGATCTGTGTCTCTCTCTCTCTCTCTCTCTCTCTCTCCTCTCTCTGTGTCTCTCTCTTTCTCTCTCGTGATCTGTGTCTCTCTCTCTGTCTCTCTGTCTCTCTCTCTGTCTCTGTCTCCTCTCTCTGTGTCTCCCTCTTTCTCTCTCGTGATCTGTGTCTCTCTCTCTGTCTCTCTGTCTCTCTCTCTGTCTCTCTCTCTCTCTCCTCTCTCTGTGTCTCCCTCCCCCAGGTACCGCAGTCTGAAACACTTCAACTATGACATCTGCCAGAGCTGCTTCTTCTCGGGCCGAGTTGCCAAGGGCCACAAGATGCAGTACCCCATGGTGGAATACTGCACTCCGGTATGCCCGTGTGTGTGTGTGCGCGTGTGTGTGTGTGTGTGTGTGCGTGTGCGTGTGCTAAACAAAGCCGTTTTCGTCTGTGTGTCACTGTCTGCCTTTGTAACCTGTTATAAATCTCTGTCTCTTGCTCTCTATGTCTGTCTGTCTGTCTGTCTATGTCTCTCCTTCTCTGTCTATGTCTCCCCCCCCAGACGACGTCAGGGGAGGACGTGAGGGACTTTGCGAAGGTCCTGAAGAACAAGTTCAGGACCAAGCGGTACTTCGCCAAGCACCCGCGCATGGGCTACCTGCCAGTCCAGACCATCCTGGAGGGAGACAACATGGAGACGTAAGGACCCCACACCAGCGCTCGCCCGCTCGCCCACTCACTCGCTCACTCACTCACTCACTCACTCACTCACTCACTCACTCACTCACTCACTCACTCACTCACTCACTCACTCACTCACTCACTCGCTCACTTATACACACACTCTCTCTTACACTCTCTCACTCACTCACTCACTCACTCACTCACTTATACACACACTCTCTCTTTCACTCACTCACTCACTCACTCCCTTAAATACACTCTCTCACTTACACAAACACACACTCTCCCTCTTACACCCGTACACTCTGTCGTACACAGACACACACTCTTACACTCTCTCTCACACACTCGCTCACTCTCTCCCTTACACAATGTCACACACTGTTGGAGAACATCTGATTAAGCCGTGCCAACACGATAACAGACAACGTGGGGTATTTGACGTACTGAAGGTGCTCTCTGTTCTTGGTTCAATTCCCAATATGCCCTCTCTCACAACCTGCTCTTTTGTAACGAGACGATTTTGTGTGCGTGTCTGCCGCAACTACAATTTGTATTTCGTTGTGTTACATTCTCTTTGCTTGTGTTGAGCCGCACAACCCGGCTGCTGTGCACACTACGTCTCCCATCATGCTTTGCGGTGTGGTCCCCTCCCACTTCCTGTGTCATCATCTCCACAATCTTTTTGTCTTGCAGTCCTGTCACTCTGATCAACTTCTGGCCCGTAGAAAATCTGTGAGTACAGGTCACGCACGCACACACACACACACACACACACACACACACAAGCGCATGCACACACCACACACACTGCCTCTCATAACATTGAATTCTAATTCAATAAATTTTTTGAATCTTTGAATATTACATACTAAATACATGAGAATCCAGAATAAAAGATCTCCTTTGAACAGATAAGTTAAGTTATTTCTGTATGTATGTATGTGTGGAGTATATGCACTATAGTGCAATTATTTTTAACAAATAGATTTTCATGATTGGTTCCTGAGCTCTCTCTCACTCCCTCTCACTCTCTCTTACTCACACCAGAAACTAATTACATGTGTCTCTGCTCATCGTGTGACGTCACTTCCTGTGCGCACTGTATGTAATCTATAGGTCGAAATGACGAGGATGCTCTTCATCCCGCACCTCATCCTCATCACGTTGCGCTCACGCACATCTTTGTGTGTGTGTGTGTGTGTGTGTGTGTGTGTGTGTGTGTGTGTGTGTGCGTGTGCGTGTGTGTGTGTCACGTCTCAGCTGTGTCTCCACAAATAGTTTTGATATCTAGAGACTTGGTTTGAGCTTGACTTTATCTCTCTCTCTCTCTCTCTCCTCTCTCTCCATCCACCTCTATCCCGATCTCTCAGGCCTGGCTCCTCCCCCCAGCTCTCCCATGATGACACGCACACTCGCATTGAGCACTACGCCAGCCGGTAAGAACCGGTAAAAACGATCCGCGGGGAGACTTAACCGGAATGACACAGGACGCATCCGAGCACGTCAGCGTTTTTTTTTTCTTTCTTAAATTCCAAAAGCATTTTTACACTTAGATATTCTGCTGACACCTTTATCCAAAGCCACTCACAGGTAAGACTGAGGATATATCAATATGAGCCAAAGGTCATGGATCTTTGACCGGCACCGGCGAGTTTCTAGAAAACACATCTAGGCAGAATGCAGAGTAGCTATCAGAGGACCAGCAAGGTTAGAAGTTTGACCGTCTTTTTGACTGTTTACTGCGTATCTTGCTTTTAAGACAATCGTCAGATGACGTCTGCAAATTGAACACATTCTGTGTCTATACAATGGTATTCATTCAAATAAGTATATTCAGGAGCGTATACAGTTCATATAGTATATAGCATCGAGTACATATACACAACGGTTAAAGTGTGACATTATTGTTAGTTAAAGGTCCTACGGCAAGAAAATTTCACTTTATGAGGTTTTGTAACATTGATATGAGTTCACCAGCCCCGCTGCCCCACCACGGTGTTGCCCCAGCAGCTGGGCTCCGGCGGTACACAATCCCAGGCAACAATCCCTTTCTCCTCCATGTCGCTGTTCAATCAGAACTTCAGCGAGTCAAAGCCAAAATTCCTTTCCCCTCAATTCCTTCTCAACCGTGGCCGAGACAAGCCCCACTACGAGCCTCGTTGGGGAAGTACCGGGAGTCGGCAAACGGCAACAATCCCTTTCTCCTCCTCCACGTCGCCGCTCAGTCTGTGCTTCAGATTGACGTGGAAGAGCCAGAGACGTCGTGAGAACCCGACGCAGTCGTTTGAGATTCATCATACCATCCGGAGGCGCACACAGCTTTTGGCCGTGATAATATATATCATATTATATTATTTAGATATAGAGCTCCAGTACTCCCACCGGAGCATATTAGAATGCTCACTAGAATATTTACAGAACGCGGCCGAAAGCTGTTTGCGCCTTCGGATGAATCCGAGCCGTTGCGATACATCCACTGTGAACACGAGCGCATGGTACCGTGGCCGCAAGCTGCTCAGGGCCACACCCCCACCCTCCACCTTGATCCGCCTCTAAAAAACGGCACGTTTGTGGAAAGCTCATTGTGGGACTGGCTCGTAGAAGTGGCTGTAATTCTGCACCAAGGCTGAATTTATTGAACGTCTTCAAATACTGTATTAAGGGCCCACTAACACCTATATATAAGCATCCATAAAGTAGCATGCCATGGGACCTTTAATGATGTGAGAGGAATGATAATTAAGGGCAAAAGGAAAAGAGAGCAGCCAGTCATATCAAAACAATGAATCTTTCTCTCAATCAATCAGCCGATAGATCGCTGCGAGGTATGCGTGTGTGTGTGTGTGTGTGTATTGGGGGGGGGGGGGTGCTGGCATTCCACTTAATAAATAGCAGCATAGGAGCTAGAGGCTGTGCGTTTGATCCCAGAGACAGGGGACGCTTGACACCAGCCACTGTAACCTGGGGCTAGGACGCACGCACGCACGCACGCACGCACGCACGCACGCACGCACGCACACACGCACACACACACATACATACTTTCTCATGCATACATACTTCCTCACACACACACCCTCTTGTGGCTATGTTTCCTCAGCCATGCCCTATCCATAAAGTAACTAACAGTGGATCTAACAGTGATTGTCACTCCACCAGCAGGGCTGGGGTGTCTCTGTTGCTCAGTGGGTTTGCCTCGTAGGCCACGGTGTCTAAGAACATTGGAACCAGCGTTTCCCAACCTGTGGTTCGGGGGACCCTTTTGGGGTGGCAGGAGACTGATTTATAAGACGCCGATTTTTCAGAATCAGAAAAAAAAAGAAGCTTACGAAACAAATGTTGGGAACCTCATCTCTAGACTAAATGGTCACCAGGACAAAGAAACCCAGAATAGCATCCCGCTGCTGTTGTGTCGACCGATAATTACCAGAGGCAAGTATGGACAAAGCCCTACAGTTTCTTCCCCCCCTCCGTCAGGAGTGGGAAATATTAGCCCCACGCCTCACTTTTACAGACCCTTGGTCGATTGTGTCGTACCTTAGGAGTCTAGCCAGCAAAGCGCGTCACCACGTATCGCTTATCTCCTTCAGAATAAACGGGAAATAAAAAAGAAGAGTCGAATCCGTTGAAATGTATGGAATGTTCTGCGGCGTTGCCGTGGAAACCCCCTGGCCCTCCCTGGGCTTCACAAATGTTATCCCGTTAGCCGTGGAGTAAGACTTATCGGATTGACCACGATAAGATCGGGGGGTTTAAGGGTCTGACCCCGAGATCGGTTGGACCTGGGCGACGAAGCCGGGTGTTCCGACCTGAAACAGTTGTTCAGCAGACTCGTATCCCAAGATTACTTTATAAGGGGTTATTGGATGAGGTAGCGTATTCCTCAAGTACGCAAAGCGCATTGGTGGTCCTGAAATGCCCTGTATAAACGCAGTGAACGTATTATTAACTCTGAATCCCTGCGGAAGAAGGACAGGGTTTTAAAGTTGACATATTATACCACCAGGCGTGAGTGTGAATAGCCGTTACAAGCCATTTAAAAAATTCAGCCTCTTCTGACATCACAAGTGGGCGTGTCCACCTAGATGTGTGCTGGATGGATCAGTCTACCAGCCTACCCAGTGGACTGTAGCTAACGTTGCTCATCTATCCTTCATACATCTAGGTGGACACGCCCACTTGTAAAGTCAGAGGCACAGAGGCACATTTTCAAAACTGCTTGTAATGGCTAATCACTCTCACTCTCACACCTGGTGTTATATGTCACCTTTAAACGTCCGGGAATTACCTGGGGAACGGAGGTGTCTGGAGCGCTACGTTGTTGATGCTGACTTGGTTCTCGCTGTCTATCTCTTGCTTTCCACCTTGCAGGTTAGCCGAGATGGAGAACCGTAACGGCACGTATCTCAACGACAGCATCTCTCCCAATGAGAGCATGTGAGAACCGCTTTGATGCTTTACACTTCCTGGATTGTTTGTGTGTATAATCCTGCCAGGCTGAATCACAGGCGGGCTGGCCCTCCCATCATTGGATCGTTGTTGATTGGTTAATTGCAATTAGATAATTGGTCATTCATGATTATTATTATTATTATTATTATTATTATTATTATTATTATTTTATTTAACATCAATAAGTCCTAATTGGTAGGGATATGGGCCTTTCATTGTACAGAAGATGTATTTCTTGCCCAGTATCCTTTGGAGTAATACAATCACACATTTGTTCTTCTTTTATTTTGTGTGTACTCCAATTATCTTTGTGAAATGCTTATGTATTTAACCAAGCAAAGAGAGAAGGTGACTGGAGCGAGGGGGGAGAGCGGGGCAGCTTCATTTGGGAATCTGGAAAGGATGTAGCCCTCTATACTAAATCTTACCCTTCTCCATTTCACTTACACTGCAACCCTGTTGCAATCCGCGGCGAATCCAATTCGCTTGTTTCATGATTGCCGCTTGCCACTAGACAGACCCTAGCGTAGTGCTTTATGCACCAAGTGTAGTTCTATATGTACCGAGCATATAGCTGTCTGTATGCACGTAGTTTACTGCTACACACAGCTAGCTTAGTGCTACACACAGCTAGCTAAGTGTGCGCATAGCTTGGTGATGCACACACCTAGTTAGTGCTAGGTGCACCTAGTTTAGTGATATAGGCACATATCTTATTGGTATACACACCTAATTAAGTGTAAACACGTATTTATTGGTGGTACACTCACCTAGCTTGACAATCCTTGCATGGCACTATATCCAATACTGGGATATCTGCCGTTTGATCGATGTACGGTTCACCGGCCACACACTGAAATACCTGAACATTACATTATCTACTGGAAAACATAACAGATTTTATAACCCATTCTGTGTTTGAGGGTACATTGTTGATTAGATCTGTCAAGACCTTGACTAAAATATCAGATTGTTCAGACACCAGACGGCTTTGTCAGAATCAAACCATTTCAACAGCTTTATCTTCACTGATAGCTGTTTCTGGAGGTCTTTTATTTTTTTGGCATTTTTTCAAATCCCTTATTCCCGTTTACATTTAAGTATTTCAGGTACTGCCTGCCAAAAACCACTAAAACTGTAAAGCAAAAGAAGGGTTGAAAAGAACTCTTTCTCTCTCTAGCTGCCTCTCTCTCTCTGTAGCTCCTTCCTGCTTGTGTGGAATAGAGTAGCAGAGCTGAATTTCAGTCATTTTGGTTGATTCTTATTTTGTTCACATTTTGTTCCCCAACTAATGAAATCCTTTGTGTTTGTGTGTGTCGTTGCGTGCTTGCGTGTGTTTCTGTTTCTGTATGTGCGGGTGTGTCTGTGTGCGATTGTGTATGTGTCTGTGAGTGTGTGTCTGTGTGTTTGTGTGTGTGTCTTCGCATGTTTGTGCGTGTGTGTTTCTTCTTATGTGTCTTCTTGTGTGTATTTGTTTGTGTCTCTTCTTGGGTTTGCGTGTCTATTTGTGTGTGTGTGCTTCTGGGCACGTGTGTGTGTGTGTGTGTGTGTGTGTGTGTGTGTGTGTGCTTCTGGGCGTGTGTGTGTGTGTGTGTGTATGTGTGTGCTTCTGGGCATGTGTGTGTGTCTGTGTCTGTGTGTGTGTGTCTGTGTGTCTGTGTGTGTGTGTGTGTGTGTGTGTGTGCGTGTGTGCGTGCAGCGATGACGAGCACATGCTGATCCAGCACTACTGCCAGTCTCTGAGCCAGGGCTCCCCACAGAGCCAGCCACGCAGCCCCGCCCAGATCCTCATCTCCATGGAGACGGAGGAGAAGGGGGAGCTGGAGAGGGTCCTGGGCGACCTGGAGCAGGAGAACAGGTACCCCCCCCACACACACACACACACACACACACACACACACACACACACACACACACACACACACAGAGGCACACACACACAGAGGCACACACACACACACACAGAGGCACACACACACACACACAGAGGCACACACACACAGAGGCACACACACACACACACACACAGAGGCACACACACACACACACACACACAGAGGCACACACACACAGAGACACACACACACACAGAGGCACACTCACACACACAGAGACAGACGCACACACACAGAGACAGACGCACACACACAGAGACAGACGCACACACACAGAGACAGACGCACACACACAGAGACAGAGGCACACACATAGAGACAGAGGCACACTCACACACACACACTCACACACACAGAGGCACACTCACACACACAGAGACAGACGCACACACAGAGACAGACGCACACACATAGAGACAGACGCACACACATGCACAATCACACACAAAGAGACAGACACACATGCACAATCACACACAGAGACAGACAGACACACACCAGCACACACATAGAGGCATACACACACACAAGGACACGCATGGAGACCGAGACGCACACGCAAGAACGCACAGAGACAGACACACACGCACACACATAAAGACAGACAGACGCACAAGGACACACATGGAGACAGACACACACACGCACGCGCAAGCACACATACAGACAGACACACAATGCGCCAGCACACACCAGAGACAAACACGCACCAGCACGCACACATTTGCGAATGCACGCACAAACACACAGAAAAACAGAGGCACGGGAGCAGAGGGATTTATCGCTTCGCCACACAAAACCGTTCTCAGTGGGATCGAATGCTCGCCACTGTCCTACAGAGGACGCCGTACCGTACATCCGCCTATCAAACATTTTATAGTCCGTCTATAAAACCTTTATAAATAAATACAGCTCATTCTCTCGCTCCCTCTCTCTCACCCCCCCCCCCCCCCCCCCCCCCCCCCCCTTCCCCCACAGGAAGCTGCAGGGGGAGTACGACCGGCTGAAGCGGGCCCACGACCGCAAGGGCCTGTCCCCGCTGCCCTCGCCCCCCCACATGCTGCCGGCGTCGCCCCCCAGCCCGCGGGACGCGGAGCTCCTGGCCGAGGCCAAGCTGCTGAGGCAGCACAAAGGCCGCTTGGAGGCCCGCATGCAGATCCTCGAGGACCACAACAAGCAGCTGGAGTCGCAGCTCCACCGCCTCCGGCAGCTGCTGGAGCAGGTGGGATACTATACCATGTTAAACACTGTATAATGTATACTGTATACTAACAGCATCAGCTCCACCGCCTCCGACAGCTGCTGGGGCAGGTAGGATACTATACCATGTTAAACACTGTATAATGTATACTGGATACTAACAGCATCAGCTGCTGGAGCAGGTGGGATACTATACCATGTTAAACACTGTATAATGTATACTGGATACTAACAGCATCAGCTGCTGGAGCAGGTGGGATACTATACCATGTTAAACACTGTATAATGTATACTGTATAATAACAACATCAGCTGCCCCGCCTCCGACAGCTGCTGGAGCAGGTTAGATGTATACTATATAATCTATACACTATATGATATATACTAACAGTGGAGCAGGTTTGATACTATATAGCGTGAAACACTATATAATATATACTAACAGTGGACCAGTTAAGACTTTATATTGTATTGTATATTTAACAATTATTCGCCGAAGGCGAAGTGAATAGTCCGTAAATAGTGTGGAATAATAATCTGTGAATAGCGGGGAATAGCCCCCCCGACCTTCGCTCTCGGGGGCTATTCCCCACTATTCACGGAGACTGAGGTGAATAATTGTTATAGTATATACTACACGTGAACACTTGGCCGGGATTTATTTGTTTTTATTAGCGGTTTATTTGTTTTTATGAGCGTGTTGGGTATACAGAGCCCAATATACCGAGACAGCGAACCAATCAAATTGCGCCATTTTAGGAGGTTCACGTGTAGCATATACTAATATATTATATTAAACACTTTATAATGTATACCTCCAGGGACAGCTGTTGGAGCTGGTTAGATACTATACAATATAATATATTTTATTATATGAAACACTGTATTTTACTACTAGAGCAGGTTAGACATTTATATCATATCCACAGGCTTGGAACTTGTTATACATATTAAACCTGAACTATAAATCACTCACTCACTCACTCACACAGACACCCACTCACATCTGTTTGTAACGTGTGTCTGTGTGTGTGTGTGTGTGTGTGTGTGTGTGTGTGTGCGTGTGTCTGTGTGTGTGTGTGTGTTTGTGTGTGTGTGTGTGTGTGTGTCTGTGCGTGTGTGTTTATGTGTCTGTGTGTGTTTGTGTGTGTGTCTGTGTGTGTGTGTGTCTGTGTGTCTGTTTGTGTGTGTGTGTGTGTGTCTGTGCGTGTGTGTATGTGTGTCTGCGTGTGTGTGTGCATGTGTGTGTGTGTTTGTGTCTGTGCGTGTGTGTGTGTGTTTATTTGTCTGTGTGTGTGCGTGTGTGTGTGTCTGTGTGTGTGTGTTTGTGTGTCTGTTTGTGTGTGTGTGTGTGTGTCTGTGCGTGTGTGTCTGTGTGTGTGCGCGTGTGTGTGTGTGCGTGTGTGCGTGTCAGACGGACTCCAAGGTGAACGGCACAGCCCTGTCTTCCCCCTCCACCTCTTCCCAGCGCTCCGACTCCTCGCTCCCACTGCTCCGCATGGCCGCCAGCCAGACCAACGACACAATGGGTGAGACCCCTCAGCCAATCAGCCCTCCGCGCCTCCACAACCACCACCGTCATCCATTCTTTTAGGCATCCAGTTCATTTTATTTTTTTACGTTATTGTCCCAATCGGGGAGCCGGGACGCTGTTCCTCGGTAGAATACACCGAATAACATCCACGTCGACCACAACTTTAGGTTTAAAGCTGGGACAGGGCCTTTATTGGAGAAGCATGCTTTTGTCATTTTGGTTGAAAATCTGTTGTCATCCCGACAGAACTCATTAAATACAATAAAAAAAAAAATAATATCTGCTATCTGGTGCTGTTGCAGGCCTTTAATAAGCCTGTCCAATCGTTTCGTTCGACCAGAATGAAATGATTGGCCGGCTAGCCTTTCAGTCTACCTCGTACCGGCTACCTGCTAGCACTCTGCCCGTGCCCTTACGACTGTAGTCGTCTACAAGGCTAGGCAGCGCTATTGCTAAAGCTAGCGAGGAAGCCGCATATCTTGGGTGGGAGGCCTGAAGCAAGGAATGTGATTATATAAAAGACATTGGTTGGATACTTTCAAAATCGATATTACTCTGACTGGTTTTTCCAAATTTCCTTCCCTGGCTTTAAAGGACAATGCTAAATACAGACTAAAGGATAGTCTGCTGGTGAAATTACTTTGTTTACCCGTTTTTTCGAAGACCGTTTAGTGTGTTTAATTTGCTGTTGTTGTTGTTGTTGTCGTCCCTGATCATGGCTTCCTCCCTCCGCTCCAGGAGATGATGAGCTGTCCAGCCCCTCCCAAGATGCATCTGGACTGGAAGAGGTGATGGAGCAGCTCAACAACTCCTTCCCCCACAGCCAGGGTGAGCGCACACAAACACATGCACTCACACACGTGTGGAAGGCCAAAAAGGTCACAACTATGCCTCATTGTAGACTGGTTCTGATTTATATCAACGCTAAGTCCTGCGTTTAAGCATTCCTAATATTTAATTCAGCTGTAAAATGCGCCTTCTTCGTAGTTAACAAAGGTTAGTTAACAAATATGTTTACAAAACGTTTTTTGTAAGTTTCTCTATGTTCAGACACCGACTGTTTCCAACAGGTCAAAGGTTATAGGTCAGGTCTCCGTCCTGGGTGGGTGTGTCACACAGCTGATGTGTTTTTTTCCTCTCTTCCCCGTCTCTCTTTCCATCTTCCTTCCTTCCTTTTCCTTCCTCCCCGCGACCCAGCAGGCAGACGGGGACACCTGTAAGAGGTCAGTCGCTCCTCTCTTTATCTCTCTCTCTTTGTCTCTCTTTATCTCTCTCTGTCTTTGTCTCTCTCTTTATCTCTCTCTGCCTTTGTCTCTCTCTATTTACCTCTCTCTCTCTGTCTTTGTCTCTCTCTGTCTTTGTCTCTCTCTTTACCTCTCTGCCTTTGTCTCTCTCTATTTACCTCTCTCTCTCTGTCTTTGTCTCTCTCTTTACCTCTCTGCCTTTGTCTCTCTCTATTTACCTCTCTCTCTTTATCTCCCTCTCTGTCGTAGTCTCTCTCTCTTTAACTCTCTCTCTGTCTTTGTCTCTCTCAATGTCTTTGTCTCTCTCTGTCTTTGTCTCTCTCAATGTCTTTCTCTCGCTCCATCTTTATATTTCTCTTTGTCTTCAAGTCTATTTAACTTTATTTCACTGTCTTTAAGTCTTTCTCCCTTTATCTATGTGTCTTTCTTTATAGCTCTCTGTATTTATGTCTCTGTCTGTTATTGTCTCTCTTTAGCTCTCTCATGTCTTTATGTCTTTGTCTCTCTCTCTCATATCTCTCTTATGTATTTATGTATCTCTCTCATATATTTTCATGTCTCTCATATGTTTGTGTACCTCTCTCTTTCTCTCTCATGTCTCTCTCGTTTGACTTTGACTCTCGAGTATCAAAATAATAGTCATTTTATAAATGCAAGTTTTTGTTTTTTTTTCTTCAGAAAAGTAAAAGAATGTGCATTTGTTAACAGGAAAATCCTGGTCCGCCTCTTTTAATAACCTTCTGCAGACCATTGTGTACAAAGCATTCAAGCTTTTCTATTGTCAACCTTAAATGAGTACATGCGTCATTCAATATTATTAATCCACGGCCTCTATCGCTGTCGCTCTATTGCTTTCTCTCTCGCTCTCTCCAATCGAATTCACAAGAGCTTTATTGGCAGGCAAAACAAATGTTGACATTGCAAAAGCAAGCAGAGTATCTCACAAAAATATAAATAATGTAATTAATATTATCTGATTGTACTCATAATAATTTACCATGAGGCCCATTCAGAAGGGGTGAACTTGTAAGAGCAGATTGGAATATTTAAGGTATGTCAACACTTTGAAATATATAAAAAAGAGACCTAAAGCTGAAGTCTGCAATTTCTGCTCAAACAAGTTTTTGATTTAAAATGTGTTTTGATTTAGTCTCATTGTTCTCGTGCCTTTAAAGCTATAGCAATAGCCAGTAGTAAAACAAAAACACGAGAACCATGAAACTCAATCAAAACACAATAAAAAAAACAAAAAAAAAATATTCAACCAAAATGAAGTGGGGCAACCAAAAATGGTTGACGGCAGCTTTAAAGTTGGCTACATGTAAAATACAAAAAAAATAAGAGAATAAATCTCACTATGTCCGTCTCTCTCTCCCTCCAGGTCCCAGTGTGGGCAGTTTGTTCCACATGGCCGATGACCTAGGTCGTGCCATGGAGTCATTGGTGAACGTGATGACAGACGAGCAGAACGGGGATTAGCACTAGGGCCAAACAACCCAAGCCCCTCCCCTCCAAATGTCCCGCCCCCAACCTTCTCCCCGCCTTCCATTGGCCCCCCCCTCCCTCACCAATCAAACGCATGCTTTTCTAGTCAAACAACTGGATTGAACACACAGTTTACAAAGAGAATATATATAACGTCTATTTTTGTGAAGGACTGCAGTTACACGCAATGACATAAAAAAAACAATTAGAAAATGACAAAAATTATACCTTGTAGATTTCAGTAGTTTCTTAAAAAAAGTCCTAAAATGGTTTTATTATTAACAGAGGCTGGTTTATAAACTTCTATGCAATTGTATAAAAAAACCGGAGGGAAAAATCAAAGAAAGACTAAATACAAATACATGTATTCGACGTGATCGTATATTTGCCATCTCTTTGTAACTGAAAAAAAGGACGCATTTCAGACATTTGTAATGAAAAAGAATGATTGTAATCATATGGGTGCTTTCTAAGAGGAACATCTCTTTCTACAACAGAATATATACTACTGTCGAGGCAAAACGGGCACTCTGGAATTAAGTGTGTGTTAACGACAAGATGTTTAAGGATTTTGTCCTGTGTGCGTGTGTGTGTGCGTGTGTGTTTGTGTGTGTTTGTGTGTGTGTGGAGGGTTGCCAGCCTCCACATTGCATAAAAGCATCTTCGTTCCACCAACCCATCCCTCCATCTTTTTAATCTTCATCCATCTATTCAACCATCCAGCTATCCATCCAATAATGCATCGTCCCAAGGGATTATGTAGTCATGGCTACCTTATATTTAATTTCAAGACCAAGTGCTATATCCATAGAGTTATTAAAAAAAGGCCCATTTCAGAACTGCCATAAGGCCAGGAGGTTGCTGAGCAATACGAAACACATTTAGGGAAATATTTGATCCTTTTTTATTTAAATTGAGTATAACGACATTTTGGTATTTAAACTGAACGTTGAAGTATGTCATCTGACTAAACTGAACTGAACCACAATCAGTTTTCGCGTTCCCATTCTGAATTTTCGTAAAATAAGCTATTGTGAATAATCCATTTGATTAATATTCAACTGGGTTTTAAATCAAAACTCTAGCATCATTTAATTACTATTGTTTGAGGTAGCTTAACGGCTCTGATAATGTTGCGATCTACTTGCTTTAGCCTTCTGCTAATAGGAAGGAATATTCATGAAATGAACTTGGCATAAACATGAAACAGCGGCATCTTGATGGAGCATAGCTCCGATGACAATACAATGTAGTCAGAATCTCTGTGATTTTAAGATATGGATTTATCTAGAAAAATAACTGCTGCACTTGCGTTTTTAATTCACGTCCATTGCTTCTATGGTTCTGCACTGGGCCTTTTTTGTGTAAGTGCACTCCATCTATCGATGTTATTAGCACTGGAATTTACTGGAATGCAATGCAAGCTTTACATCACTGCAATGAAGATCTCGCGTTTCTAAAATAAGGGTTCATGTATTTCTTTTTTTCTTTTGGTTTGGAAATTGCCTCATTGTTCAGGTTGGAGTGTTTTTGCTGAGGCATTAGGAGCACATACTGTATGTAATAGAGCATAGCATAACTGATTTTGTTAGAAAATACTGGAAGAGGAGAATGTAGTATATTTGTTTTCTTTTGTTTCATTTTAATGGACGCATGACAGTATTACTGGCTGGCTACTACCTAGGTCCTTTTTCCTCAAAAAACGAAATTTCTTAAACATGTTAACAAAACTAGAATTGTTTTTCCCAAGAAGCGATCGAAGTTCTAGGAGAGCAGATGAAGCAAGCTCTACCTCGATTGAGTTCTCAAATTTTATAATCTCTATGGTTCAAGGCATTTACTCATCGTACCTCCACAGTTGTAACTGTTTCTTTCAAATTCTTTCAATTAACAAACAACATTAATAAGCGTTGGCTTTGTCCGATTGACATTAAGATGCCTGTGTGTGTCCACGCATTCAATCTGAAAGTCAAGATGGACGCCCTTCTCTTCCCTGTGGGCTGGTTTTTCATCAGACAGTCTTCACAACTAGAAATCATTAAAATGATTTTCTCTTCCTGTCGAATGAGTGACCGTTGGCCAACCGCCAATCGCGGAGCATGCTAGTATCTGCTACTGTCGCACACGGTACATAGTCGTGTTATCTGTGGTTTTAACAAGCAAACTTGGACGCGCTCGCTCGTATGTTTTTTTTTTTCTTTGGTTGAATACGATAATCTGAAATATTGAGTTTTGTGCTGTGTGAGGTGTTTATTTCAGCATGTGTGACCTAATGCAGTCTTTGTTTTCTTCAACGCGAGACAGTTCTGGAAAAAAATCGTCCAGATGCAAACAGCACCGTCGATACGTCACACTCTGAGCATGATCAGGTGCTTTGAATCACACACTGGGTCTCCAATTGAGTTATAATGTTTAATTTTAACCTTATTTAATTTCTTTCTCCCCGACCCCGCCATGTTTTTTTTGTTTGTCATTTTCTTCCGCCCTTCAATTACTCATCGATACTCCACAACATATCAGATTCCACCAAATATATGCCTTACTACTGTATTATAAAATGCTTTACTGTATATCAATAAAGCACGCAGTTATGTTGAAGTGCTTCAGTGTTTGTTGTGTTGTTGTTAACCGTTATTAATGAATGATCATGTTTTTGGTCAATGATGCTCTGCAGTTTTTTAATGTTTTCTTCTGTCTCTTAGCTAAACAGTGTCTCTAATAAACAAGACACTGGACCAAAAAAAGTTTCACTATACAGTATAAAAAGCTACGAAAGAGGATTTGGGCCACAAGTTAAAAGTTTAAAATCAGAATTCTGAGATTTGTGTGGCGAAAGGCAAGGTAGGCTTGGTGATTTCAAATTGTAAAGTTTTAAAAAGCATGTGTTTTTTGTCCTGGTTTTTACACACATCACTTACTCAAGTCACGCAGAGTAAAAAAAACTCAAAAGGTGCTGTAGGTAAGATTTAAGAGCCATCTGTCAGCTATAATTGAAGGAAAAGGTGTCAAATGAACATACAGCAGAAACATTGATGTGCTGTACGTACGAAACCCTTCACTGCCCTCTAGTGGTGCTTCGGCGTACTTCTCCACGAGCACATTCCTCTGAGTGTGTGCCTGAAGGACCTCATCCTGTAGGCGTACAGCAGGGGGTTAAGCGCCGAGTTGGCATGAGACATCAAAATGGCCACCAGTGTGATGCTCATGGGAACGGGGCACTGCGGCCGGAGCAGAAGGATGCAGTTGATGAGGTGGATGGGCATCAAGCACACCATGAACAGGAAGAGCACCAGGAAGAGGGAGGTGGCCTTCTGGATTTCCAGCCGGGCCCGTGCAGCGCTTGGTTTGTTGGGCTCTGCCGTCGACTCCGATGGGCGGTCGTCCGAACCGGAGCAGGAAGTGCTAGTAGACTGCCTCGACATCTTCCGGAACACGGCAGTAGTCTTTGTTTGGATGAGTGGCCTGAAGGACTGGGCTGGGGCCCCGCTTGCCGTTCGTTTGGAGGCCACTGCGCCCGCTGGTTCACCCGGGTCTGGTTCTCGCGCACCCCCTGCCTCGTACAGAGCCTCGAACCCGGGTGTCGTCTTGCCAACGCCCCCCCTGGGGGCCCGGTCCACGGGCCTGCTCCGAGCTCTCTTCCCCCCGGCTTCAGCTCCCGCCTTGACAGCCTTTAACCTGGCGGGTCCATCCTCCCCCTCCTCCTCAACCACACCATCTGGTCCCTCCACGGCGGCCCCGACCCGGACCCTCTTACCCTCTCCGAACCTGATCCGAGTGGCCCCCCTGGAAGAGAAGCCCACCTCCTCACCTCCAACGCTTCTCGGGGGGATTCTTTGTCCACTCCCCCCAACTGCGGCCCCACCCGCCCCGGAGTCTGCAGCACCTCGTGCGGGGGCCCCCTGCTCGGGCCCGTCGCTCCGTGTCTCGGGGCCTCTCGTACCCCCGTCCCTGGTGACGGAGACCGCCGCCGGGGCCGCGGGGTCGGCCTCGGAGGGCGTCCCCCTGGCCACGGCGATGCGCCGCACATGGTGCCGTATGGTGTAGAAGATGTGGGCGTAGATGATGAACATGAAGAGCAGCGGGAGGAGGAGGAGGCCGAAGAAGTTGAAGTAGACCATGTACGACATGTCCACCACGCAGGTGAAGAGGCAGTAGCTGCAGTGGTGGACGGTGGAAACACACAAAACGTCACCGTCAGTTACTGATGTGTGACCGACTGCACCGGACCTCCAGCTCACTCCCCTACTTTGTTTGGCGATCATCGGAAGGTGAATCCGTCCGTCTTCTCGCCGTCTATCCGTCATCTATCCATCATCCTTCGTAAGCTCATCCATTCATATGCTCTTCCATCCATCCCTCCAGGTCAATTTAACCCTACTTACCCTTTCTTATTTGACACAATCCTCATCCAGCAATCCAAACACACATCCTTTCAAGCATTCTCTCGCTCCTAGTAACTCCTCTACAGACACAGGATGGAGATCCACGTCATGCATTACCAATAATGATGTTTACGGTCGATATCATAGTGAGGTAAGTGCTGTAAGAAGCGCTCAAATCTTTTCACTTGATATAAGACATTCTACATTTCTTTAAAGGGGACATATTATACCACCAGGTGTGAGTGTGATCAGCCTTACAAGCCGTTTCGAAAATCGGCCCCATATGACATCACTAGTGGGCGTGTCCACCTAGATCTGTGCTGGATAGATGAGCAACGTTTACTTCAGTCCACTGGGTGGGCTGGTAGACTGATCTATACAGCACAGACGTTGCCAATATTACGTTACTGGTTCAATGACTTTATGACATTATTGGCAATTTATTACGTTATTGGCTTTATTGTATTTAAATTATAACGTCATTGGCAGTTATTACGTTATTGGCCGTTTTTACATTATTGGCTGCTACAGGGAGGATTCTCATTTGAGATGGGTCCTAGAATTGAGATTATCTTGAGTTCAGAGGTGCTGCGGTTCAGAGTTACGCCTCGTGCCCACTGCATCCGTCCGTCGACGGATCCCAATTGACTTTGAATGGGGAAGGACGCGCAATGCATTGTGGATCCGTCCGTTCCGTTGGATCCGTCGGCGCCGTCAAAAAGTTGAACAATTTTCAACTTTTTCGGCAGCGACGGATCCGTCATCCAATCAGATCGCGTATGCAAATGTAAGCCCTGTGACACAACTCGGGCTCTGACGACCCTGGAAAGCTCCCCCATCCGTCAGCCACGCCTTCCGACGTCCTTTGACAGACGGTGCAGTGGGCACGAGGCTTTACAGCTGCTCGATTCCGGGATCTTGCGACAAGCAATGCATCACGAGAAAACACCACCACCACCGCCGACCCACTTGGACGACGACTCTCCGGCGTCTTACCCAGCGCCGTGGCTCTGGCTTTGCCAGTCCATGAGGGGCACGGACCCCGAGACTAGCGCCAGGCTCCAGGTGAGGAGCAGAGCCAACCGGGCGTTCCTGGGGCTCATGACCCGCTGGTAGTGGAAGGGACGCAGGATGGCAACGTAGCGCTCCACTGCCACCGCCAGCATGCTGAGGATGGAGCCCTGGGAGAGAGAGAGAGAGAGAGAGAGAGAGAGATAGAGGGTCGGGGGGGGCAGAGTCCAGAGGTTCGTTTTGAACTTCAATCCTCAAGTGATCAAAGGTTGGGAACCACTGCACCACCTGCTCTTTAATGACATATCGGATCGCACTGTAAGTGGCATTGAATCAAAACGTCTCCTCGGACCTAATTGACCGAACAGTGAATAGCTGAACAGTTGTTTCAGGTTGTGTTTCCTCCCCACCTGGGTGAGCACCATGAGTATGCTGAGAAGGGCCAGGCAGAGGGGCAGGTCATTGTGGGGTCGACCCAGGTCCGTCAGCACGGCACAGGGGATCGCCAACAGCCCCACCAGGATGTCTGCTACCGACAGCGACACCTGGACACCAAAGAGAAAGAACGAAAGATTTTAAGATAAGGCTAGCCACCTTATCTAAGGCTAGCCGCCTTTGTTTTGATTTTATTTATTTTACAAAGAGACTGGGGTTGGGATTTTAAGGTTGAGGCAAAATTAGTTGGAGATCTTGCACACCCACTTTTCAAATATGACAACATTTCTAATATGACGCTCCTTACCAGGAAGTAGTTGGTGACGGTCCGGAGTTTCCGGTTCCAGCTCACTGCCAGACACACCAGGAGGTTCCCGATGACCGCGGCCAGTGCGATTAGCAGCTCGGCGGCGATGTAAGGAGCTTGTAAGATGGAGTCGTAACCTAACGGCATGGAGGACATGCAACCCCCAGTTGTGTTCATGCTAGCAAGGGATTAGCTGTCCTGAACTCAGTGGGAGCAACACCTAGGAGAAGGAACAAAAAGGATTTGATAATGATATCGATGGTTTGATCAATTCAAATTTGACTACACATTAATTATGCAAATAATATCAACAATTTGGATATTTAAAGCATCAACAAAAAATATAAGTGCAGAAAAATGTATTGAGAGAATGAGAGAGAATTTGAGAGAGAATATTTTTGTTTACTTTATTGATTAATGCATGTTTGGGCGGGCAAAATATTTTTTTGGGATAACTAGCGACTAAGCATCTTAACCTTTTGGGACTTTCCGTTTTGTCCCGTGTGTTTCCCGCTTCAGCGAGCTGAACAATATACGAGCAGCATATTACCCACGAGATATGCCAATGTATTGTTATTTAACCGTCATTGAAGTGCATTGAGGAACACAGATTGGGGCGGCCAGAAAAACCGAATTAGCGGTTGTTACGAAGCTGTTGCCATGGCCTTTGTGTTCACCTAGCGGAGCACAAAAATCTTTCCTGATTAAAAAAAAAAAAAGAGTACAAAAACAGCAGAAAGCCAAGAACACAAACACCGTAAGCATGTGGTAGCCTTCCTCGCCGTGTGCAATTTACCTTACCCTGATTGCCGTGTCAACACTTTGGCCACACAACTGTAAATACTGACCTTAGGACTACAGAGTTCATGTTGATAAATCAATTTATTGTTCAAATATATATATAAACACGACACCAAGGGCCAGATTCACGATAGTATCTGATTATTTGTGAGTTTTATTCTTAGAAAAACAGAACAAAATGTATCTTATAAATGTTTGTATCTTTCGTTTTAGCAAATTATTAGGTACATTTTTTTCGATTTAACCCATTTGTGCCGGCTGCTGCGCGGCGCAACATTTTATCTAGTAGATACAATGTTGCGCCGCGCAGCCGCCGGCACAAAATGGATTCTTAAAAATCAAGATCTCACATTTCTTCGTGATTTTATTCTCAACTTTAAGGTAAATGTTTGCTTGTCTTAAGTTTTAACATTAATAAGTAATACCTTGATATTAATTGATAACATTGATTTAATTATTTCAACTCATTGTAAGGTGTTATATTTCTCAATGATTTAAAATATGCATGATATAAAAAAAGACAAAAAAGAAAAGTTCTTGGGAAAATATATTGCACTTGAAGGAACTGAACAGGAACTTAGGAACTGTATTAGAATTTCTTCGTAGGAAACTTCTTAACATTAATCTTTGGATAGGCTACTTTGTGCATTTGGCCCTAGACGTCATAAAACTGTTTATATTCTATCCCCCAATTTTGAGATTTTTTAGATTCTGAATCAGATTTACCTCAACCGGCTCTCCAATCCAGTTGCTGGAGAAGGAAAGTTGTCCAGAGCGCTCAGGAAGCATTCAGACTTAGAAGGGTTGATCTTGATCAACCAGAACAGGAAAGTATGTAGAACAACAGCAGAAGGATGACAGTAGGTCTGCATTACAGGATGGAAGTAACCGGAGCTCTGTAGAGATCCATGGTGGAATAAAGACATCATATGAGTGTTGGGCTGAAGCCACTGCCCCCAAACAGACATCGTCTGTCTGTCTGTCTGTCTGTCTGTCTGTCTGTCTGTCTGTCTGTCTGTCTGTCTGTCTGTCTGTCTGTCTGTCTGTCTGTCTCTTTCTCTCTCTCTCGCTCTCTCTTTTCATATCATTAACTTAACACTATGCCATCATACAGCCCTTCTTTCTCCTTATCACTCTTCCATTTCCGTCCACCTCTTTTGTCCCTTATCGTTCAACAATTGTTTATCCATTTCGGTCTGTTTTCTCCTCCTTCCCATCTCTCTCTGTCCTTTTCCCTCCCTGGCCTGGACTGTACGTGTGAGGATAAATAGTCTAATCAAATTAAAATATATATTAAAAACAGCAATGGCCACCAACCACATTATGCTACTGAGCGCAGTCCTTCAGGGAATCAATGAGGACAGATAAGGTGTTCCCAAACAACCCAAGTATCCCTTATTTATTTATTGTTCATGAGTTCGAAGAAATCGTTTGAGTGTTTCCTGTACAAATGCTTATTCTGATACGATTGAGGATGGATGGTTTTAATGTGATGTTTTTATGAAGTCACGGTGACGCCTTACTGTGAAACCTTAACGTAATCCCTCCTGGGTGACCTTTAAAGACCTTTTAAAAAGTCTGAGTGCGGTATTCGAATGGGAAACATTTATGTTGACCTGTATAGTTTAAAGTATGCATTAATTGAGCCTAATAGGAAGCAACATCGCTTACATTTTGATTCAGACTGACTCTAGGCAAGTATTTGGAGGACGTTTTTTGACCCTCGGAAGAATTACATACAAGACACAGGAATAATTCAGCACAATTTACATCCAGGATCCACAAAGGTTTCATGAAAAGAAATAGAGGGAGGAGTACATAGTATAGTTGGTTCTCATAAGGACATTACTACCAGTAAAGAGAAATATGCAGTGTTTCCATCCATATAGGGTATTTCTAAAGTTACAGTGGATGAAGAGAATTGACCATGTCAGCTGTTAAAGTCCAGATACAAAGCACTATTTTCAAACAATCAAACCTGTAAACATAATTTATTCTACAATACCGAACTGATGTTGGCCTGTCAGCATTTAGTGGCGGCGGTACCAAATGCAACCGCCAGGTGGCAGCAAAACGTTCACAATGTCTGACGCTAACCCGGAAGTAAATAAGGGTCAGACCGCCCTGCACACTCCATGCTTTGTTTACAATACCGTGTTGTCATTTAATATGACATGTTTCCTAGCCGATTTTCCACTCTCGACCTTTTAAGATCCAACGTTACGAATAGCAACATGCGTGACAGCCCAATGCTGCGTTTAGCATGCAGAAAAGCCGAGGTTTAAGTCGTTGCAAGGAGTGAATCAGCACCACATCAGCTCTGCAAGATCGCATGCAAACAGAGATGTCGGGTTTCAGTGCAGAACTCATCGACTACCTGGAGGGTAGGATCACCTTTGAGGAGTTCGACAGAAGGAGAGAGGAGCGAGAAGCAGCGGTGAGTGGACCGGGTAGCAGTAGCGCACCCGTTACGGGGTTATAGCCACATGTAAACATGACAAATTAATTGACTTCTTGCGGTGGTCCCTTTCTACCAGCAACCAAGTGTCAAGCGTCTCGGTGAAGACGGCGAGGAAGAGGATGTCCAGCCCAGTACCTCTGATCAAGTTCTCAGGACCACAGGTACCCAACGACTGTAAAACATTGAATCTCCTTCAGTCTTTTTCTGTCTTTCGTCTCCTTTGATGGACTCCTGCAAAGCCCTCACGAGCACTGTAAGGGGGTTTGACCTCGAGCTGAAGGGTTGTCGGTTTAACCCCAAGACCCCGCAGTTTCCTTGTAGGCATCCCTCAACTCAATGACTAACCCTAACCCGGCTCCATAGTGACCTGTATATACAAAATACACTGAAAGGCGGTGCAATGACAAAATAGTGCATCTCTTCTATTCTGTAACTGCAGTGGACGAGGGTGTGAGTCCAGTGGTCCAGCAGGCCTTTGCTTCCATGCTGGAAGAAAAGACGCCTTCAACAGATGACGACGACGACGAAGAACAGGAAGAGGAGGAGGAGGAGGAGGAGGAGGAGGAAGATGAGGATACCTTGAGCTATGTGGACGACACCAATGACGCAGACTTCTCGATTGACGTGAAGAAGGTGTTGGAGAAGGAGGAGAGCGCCAGGGGGAGAGGAGGAGGAGGAGGACGAAAGAGGAAGAAGAAGATGAAGAAAGAAGATGGAGATGGAGATGGAGAAGGAGGAGGAGGAGGAGAAGGAGGAGGAGGAGATGGGAGAGAGAGCCCTTCAGTAGGGGACATCTTTGCCCTGGAGATGGAGCTGAACCGGGAGAACAGAAAGATGATGCGGGTGAATAGAGAGATAATGTTATTTTGTGTGTATGTGGGATTTTTGTGCATAAATCTATGTGTTTGTGTGTGCATGTGTATATATACGTAATGTGTGTGTGTCTGTAGGAGCGCCGCCATCGCAGTAAGCTGCCGCGGGCCCTCAGGGGCCTGATGGGAGAAGCCAACATCCGCTACGCCCGCGGAGAGAAGGAAGACGCCATCGTCATGTGCATGGAGATCATCAGACAAGGTGTGTGTGTGTGTGTGTGTGTGTGTGTGTGTGTGTGTGTGTGTGTGTGTGTGTGTGTGTGTGTGTGTGTGTGTGTGTGTGTGTGTGTGTGTGTGTGTGTGTGTGTGTGTGTGTGTGTGTGCGTGCGCGCGCGTGCATTGACGCTGTTTAGACTAGAGCCCGACCGATATATCGGCGAGCGGATATTATCGGCCGATATTAGGCATTTTCCAAACTATCGGCCGATTTATTTTTTTTATTTTTTTGGGGGGTTATTGTGTTTTTGTTCAAAGGACTTTGAGTTTCATATCTTAAGTTTGCATTTTTATACATTTTATTTATCAGAACTTAAATAAATTTTGATTTCAACTTTTCTGTTTTCTTTTCTGACAATAAGATAAAGTTTATTTTTAAACTGCATTATCTTATTATTTTGGTGAGGACTCATAAATAGCTACAAATAACCAATGTTAGGGAAATCTGTTTATGTTTTGTTACGGGTTTCTGGAATTTCTTTTTAAAATATAGATCGGCCGATATATCGGAATATCAGATTTTTAAATCACCAAATATTTGTATCGGTATCGGCCTTAAAAATCCTTTATCGGTCGGGCTCTAGTTTAAACATTAGAGTAGTATATGGCTTTGCATCTCCTCACAATGCCTCAGTTTTGGAAGCATAGGAGCATTGGCATATTTTGTTTTTATGTCGGTAGTAGTTGGTTGTTGATTGTATGTTCTTTGGTAATAATCATGACCTCTTTTTTCTTCTTCTTCTTCTTCTTCTTCTTCTTCTTCTTCTCCTCTTCTTCATGCAGCTCCGCTGGCATACGAGCCCTTCTCCACGCTGGCCATGATCTACGAGGACAACGGCGACGTGGACAAGGCGCTGCAGTTCGGCCTGATCGCCGCCCACCTCAACCCGTCCGACTGCGAGGAGTGGGTCAAGCTGGCCGACATGTCCCTGGACCGGGACAACGTGCGCCAGGCCATCATTTGCTACAGCAAGGGTAAGGACCCAGGGGTCCCGGGTTCGAACCCCCCGTCACGGCACCGGTGGGCATCCATGAGCTCCCATACCTTAGGGGGCGGTATGTAGCTCAGGAGGTAGAGCGGGTTGGCTGGTAACCGGAAAGTTGCTGGTTCGCATGGTGTCCAGGTGTCCCTGAACAGGACACTTCACCCTAACTGCTCCCGGCAAGCTGGCTGTCGCCTTGCGTGGTCGACTCCGCCGTTGGTGTGTGAATCAGTGGCCACTGGTTAGAGAAGCACTATTTAAATGCACTCCATTTAACGTTTATCTATTCCTTAATGACGTGGGGGGGGGGGGGGGGGGTTGAGATAGTTAAGTGGCTATGGTGTCTGACTCCCAGGAGAAAGGCACTGGGTTTTAAACATCAAAACACTGCTCCTTAATGACGATTTCTTGATCATTTTCTAAACTTTTGTGTTAAAGTGTGGCCATAAACTGAACACATACTTCCTTCCAGCCGTAAAGTACGACCCCACCAACGTGCGCTACCTCTGGGAGCGCTCGGCCCTCTACATGCGCCTGGGCGAGCACAAGCAGTGCATGGACGGCTACCGGCGCATCCTCTCTCTGCTGCCCCTAGAGGAGGGCGAGCACTTCATGACGCTCTCCAAGGACATGGCCAGGTGAGGAGCGAGAGAGGGCGGACACACACTCCTGCGGAAAACACGACCATATGAGGACACACCCTGATACACACATTCTGAAAACACAGGGGTATATGGGGACACACACTGATACACACAGTCTGAAAACACAGGGGTATATGAGGACACACACTGATACACACAGTCTGAAAACACAGGGGTATATGAGGACACACACTGATACACACAGTCTGAAAACAAAAGGGTGTATGAGGACACACACTGATACACACAGTCTGAAAACACGACCACATGAGGACACACACTGATACACACATTCTGAAAACAACATGCATATGATGATACAAGCTGATACACACATTCTGAAAACACGACCATATGAGGACACACACTGATGCACACATTCATAAAACGCGGGCATATGGGGATACACACTGATACACACATTCTGAAAACACAACATGCATATGAGGACACACACTGATACACACATTTTGAAAACACTACCATGTGAGGACACACTGATACACACATTCATAAAACACAGGTATTTGAGGATACACGCTGATACACACATTCTGAAAACACGACCATATCAGGACACACACTGATGCGCACATTCTGAAAACAGGCATATGAATACCTGACAAATGAGGACACACACTCAAAAACTGATTGCGACGTACCCTGTTGTGTTATATATAGGCCCACTTCTACAGTGTGATACACACTGTGTGTGTGTGTGTTTGTGTGTGTGTGTGTTTGTGTGAGCCAACCCCTTGCCTTCCAGCCTTCCTTCCAATCTCTCGCTCTCTCTCTCGCTCTCTCTCTCTCCCTCTGGCTCGCTCACTTGCTACACTGATACACACTGACTGTGTGTGTGTGTGTGTGTGTGTGTATGTGTGTGTGTGTGTGTGTGTGTCAGGAGCTACTTCGAGAGTGACGACCTGCCGTCGGCCCTGGGCGTGATGGAGGAGGCCCTGCTACGTCACCCGGAGCTGGTCAGCGACGACATGATCAACATGGCCGCCGAGCTCTACCTGGCCGGGCACCAGCACAGCAAGGCCCTGCAGGTACACACACACACACACACACGCACACGCACACGCACACACACTCAAAGAAACAGGTGTACACACACACACTCAAACAAACAGGTACACACACACACTTATACAGGTACACACACATTTATACAGGTACACACACTCACACACACTCATACAGGTACACACACTCATGCAGACACACACACTCATACAGGTGCACACACTCATACATGTGTGTACTACACGCTTTGTGTAGTTATATCGGTGTGCTGTAATCCTATGTGGGATGGGCCACTTGTGTGGCATGACCCGGCAATAAAAAAACATCATTCATTCATCATTCATTCATACACGTACACGCACTCATGTAGGAACACACACACATACACACACACTCACACTCATGCAGGTACATACACAGACACACTCATGTAGGAACACACACACACACACACTCATGCAGGTACATACACAAACACACTCATGTAGGAACACACACACACACACACACACACTCTTACAGATACAGGTTTTTTGGTTCACAGGATCACGTGCTCTCGCATACAGTGTTGGTCTGTGTGAGTCTTGACCTGGTGCCTTGGTGTGTGGTTGTGTATTATTCAGGTGCTGGTGAAGTTCTCTGGTATCGTGTTGGTGAGGAAAGCCCCAGATAAGACTGCAGATCAGATCCCAGATCAGACCCCAGATAAGACCTCAGATCAGATCCCAGATCAGACCTCAGATCAGATCCCAGATCAGACCTCAGATCAGATCCCAGATCAGATCCGAGATCAGACCTCAGATTCCGTCACCAAACCGGAGCCAAACCAGAGGGAGAAGGAGGGAGAGAAGGAGAGGACGGAGACGGGAGGGAACGGGAAGGAGGGAGAGAAGGAGAGGACGGAGACGGGAGGGAACGGGAAGGAGGGAGAGAAGGAGAGGACGGAGACGGGAGGGAACGGGAAGGAGGGAGAGAAGGAGAGGACGGAGACGGGAGGGAACGGGAAGGAGGGAGAGAAGGAGAGGACGGAGACGGGAGGGAACGGGAAGGAGGGAGAGAAGGAGAGGATGGAGACGGGAGGGAATGGGAAGGAGGGAGTGGAGGGTGGGGAGAGAGGGAAGCCAGGAGAGGGAGAGAAAGGGCAGGAGAAGGAGGGAGGGAAGGTGGGAGAGAAGGAGGGAGGGGGGGGGCAGGACACGGAGGGGCTGAAAGACGGAGAGCAGCCGATGGTGGTGGAGGAGAAAGGAGCAGAGGCTGAAGGGAAGGAGGAGGAGCTGGGTGAGTACAGAGTACACACTGTCTATGTTTTGACATCAACTGTCTAAAGTAAAAAAAAAAAACGTCAGCATATCAGTTTACAGATATCCTTACAAATACTATGGTGTGTGTGTGTGTGTGTGTGTGTGTGTGTCAGGTGAGATCTTGGAGCTGGTGGTACCAGAGAGTGTCCCGGTGGACATCCGGGCCAAGCTGATGGTCTGCCTCATCCACCAGCACGTCTACACCCCCCTGGACGTAAGACATGGGCCCACTCCTCTTTACCCCCACTCCTCCTGCATTCCTACATCTCTCCCCTCCACCCCCGTGTCTTCCTCCCCTCTCCCCTCTCCCCTCTCCCCTCTCCCCTCTCCCCTCCTCCCCCTTGTCTTCCTCCCCTCTCCCCTCTCCCCTCCTCCCCCTTGTCTTCCTCCCCTCTCCCCTACTCTCTCATCCACCATTAGCAGAAGTGGAGACGGTTAATGATGTGGCTTCAATACACGTTATGTCATCCAGATAAACAGACAAACTTCCTCTCTTCCTCTTTCTCTCTGTAACTCTTTATTTCTCTCACTCACTCACTCACTCACTCACTCACTCACTCACACACTCACTTCTTCACTCACTCACTCTCTTTCTTTCTTTCTTTCTTTCTTTCTCTCTCTCTTTTTCTCTCTCTCTCTCTCCCTCTCTCTTTCTTTCTTTCTTTCACCTTTCTCTATGCCTCTCTATTTCAACCCCACTTTCACTTGATGCCATGCGATCTCCCCGCCCCTCTCTCCTCCTCCACCTCCACCTCCACCACCCCCACCCCAGGGCCTGCTGACGGAGATGATGGGCCAGAGCCCAGAGGAGGTGGGGGACCTCCACCTGGACGTGGCCGAGGCCTTCCTGGAGGAGGGGGAGTTCAGCTCCGCCCTGCAGCTGCTCTCCGCCCTCGTCACCTCCGTCAAGTACAACCTGGCCGTCGTCTGGCTACGTCACGCCGGTATGCAAAAACCACACCGCCCGTTAATGTGTGTGTGAGCGCTCACTGCACTGCGCTGGTCGTTAAAGTGCCACTTTTTTTTTTTTTTGGTTGCAATTTTTTTTGAATGATTGATAAGATAAAAACTTTATTTCATCCCGTACATGAGGAATTCACTTGTTAAAGCAGCCCATGGAATATAAAAAGACGCAATAACAAAATGAAGTGTATAAAGTGTCCAGCAATACATGCATACATAAAATAAAATAAAAAAATCACAGCAATAACAATGTCATGCCATTAGGGCATAAATGTACACGCCTAGGGGTTAACCAATAAATGAGGCTAAGAGGTCCTTCACTACAGAATAAATTCTTAATTACACACATTGATGTGTGATTCTCTGCTACTTGCCCTCTTGTGCTGCCCAAACAGGGACCACAGTGGAAATAAGCATTCAGGCTTTAAAGTGTCATCCCTGACTATTGATGTATTTTTTTATGTATGACACAAGAGTGCTGTTCATATTTTATATCAAAATGGTCAAATAAAATCAATTAATCAGTCAGCCTCCTGTCAAGGACTGATGAGAGATGATCTCTGGTGGGGCTCTTCTAGACAGCTAGGTGTTTGGTTGACTGGAGCGGGATCGTGGAGGATACACTGGGCACATTTACAGAGAATCTTTAATGAGAAGGCCCATTGTTCAGGGCTTTTAGAGTCAAGCTTTGGGCCAAAACATCAAAACACACAAAGTAGCACCAACCAAAACGTGTTCTCACCGTCTAAAGTTTAGACTCTAAAGTAAAGACTCTAAAGTTTAGACGGTGAGAACCTATTTTGGATTGATTCTTATAGTTGTATCTAAATAGTTTAGACTCTAAACTCTACTCAGAGTTCAGACTCGACTTTTAAGACTCTAAAGTTTAGAAGGAAACCGTTTGGGATGGTGGTTCTTATAGTTGTATCTAAACAGTCTAGACTCTAAACTCTACACTTGTTTAGACTCTAAACTATTTCGGTGGGATATAAGGAAGCCAAAGGTGAAACCAAAGAGGGCTTCTCAAGCCTGGTTTAATGGCCAGACATGGCTATAGTGGTGACCCAGATGCTAACTAGCATAGCACCTTGCAAAAGGAGAGAGTTATATATACCGTTATATAATTTGTTATGATATCGCTAGGGTTATAACGTCTGTGGGGCCTCGTTGACCTCCGACCTTTGACCTCTGACCTCCAGAGTGCCTGAAGGCGCTGGGGCACCTGGAGGCGGCGGCGGAGAGCTACGACCGCGTGGTGGAGATGGCCCCGCAGCACCTGGGCGCCCGCCTCTCGCTCTCCACGCTGCAGCAGCAACTCGGACGCCCCGAGTCGGCCCTCAAGGCCCTGGAGCCCATGTACGACCCCGACACGCTGGCCCAGGACTCCTCCGCCACGCAGAAGGTGTGTGTGTGTGTGTGTGTGTGTGTGTGTGTGTGTGTTGGTCTCAAGTGGCAGCCATTTTGGGATGCCCTGGTGGGCGGGTCTGACGTGAAGTTCCTCGTAACACGAAGCCGCTCCATTATTCTTTGTTCCTTAGGATCTCAGGGGCTAGTTTGTTTTCATGTTATGTATGTTTAGCGGTCCCGTTTGACAGTTTTATTCGATTATTAAAAATATTATAAAAAAGGGCATATTGAGGCTTTAATATGAATTGAGCCATGAACTGTTAGCTGTTCATTGTTAGCCTTATATTTGTGGGAGGCTCTCCAAAGTCCCGCCCCCAATGCGCCAAATATGGACGCAAATTGGTTGTGTGTGTACCAATGGGTGACGTTTCGACACCCTGTGTGTGTGTGTGTGTGTGTGTCTGTGTGTGTGTGTGTAGGAGCTGAAGCTGCTGTTGCACCGCTCCACCCTGCTGAAGACCCAGGGCCACCTGCAGGACTACATTGACGCCGTCATCACCATGATCTCCCTGCTGCTCAAGGTCTGGCACGCACGCACGCACGCACGCACACACGCACACACACAATAACATTTATATATATACACACACAAGGTTGAACACACGTACATACACACATAGATATATACTCGCTCGCTCACTCACATACATCACTACAGACACATCAATACAAACTGACACAAATATCAATACAGATAGACACTCATACACACACACACACACACGTCTATACAGACAGGCACACACACACACACACACACACACACACACACAGGTCTATACAGACACGCACACACACACACACACACACACAAACAGACACACCTGTTTGCTTCCTAAATTCACATGAGTGTTCCAACGTGTGTCTTCCGCGTGTGTGTCTGTCCGTGTGTCTGTCCGTGTGTCTGTCCGTGTGTGTGTCTGTGTGTGTCTGTCCGTGTGTCTGTGTGTGTCTGTCCGTGTGTCTGTCTGTGTGTGTCTGTCTGTGTGTCTGTCCGTGTGTGTCTGTGTGTGTCTGTCCGTGTGTGTCTGTGTGTGTCTGTCCGTGTGTCTGTCCGTGTGTGTGTCTTTGTGTGTCTGTCCGTGTGTGTCTGTCTGTGTGTCTGTCCGTGTGTGTGTGTGTGTCTGTCCGTGTGTCTGTCCGTGTGTGTGTCTTTGTGTGTCTGTCCGTGTGTCTGTGTGTGTCTGTGTGTGTCTGTCCGTGTGTCTGTGTGTGTCTGTCCGTGTGTCTGTCCGTGTGTCTGTCCGTGTGTGTATCTTTGTGTGTCTGTCCGTGTGTGTCTGTCCGTGTGTCTGTCCGTGTGTCTGTGTGTGTCTGTCCATGTGTGTGTGTGCGTGTCCCCCCCAGGTGGCGATGACGCGGTCCTGCGTGTGCGTGCGCTCCGTCATAGTGGACGGGAAACGCCACCGGAGGCTGGTGAAGGTCAAGGACATGACCTCCGATGATGTCACCGACCAGGAGGCCGCCTACCAGGACATCAGCGGTGAGTGGCTGTGTGTGTGTGTGTGTGTGTGTGTGTGTGTGTGTGTGCAAAAGGCTTTTTCATCACGACGTCATGACCGCCTCCATTTTGAAAGCGTAGGAGTATCGGGATGCTAGTTATGATGTTGGTGACCATGGTGATTTTGGTCGTTGTTTACTAATAAATCATAACATTATTTGTCATTATGGGGAGACATTGTTGTGTTGAAAACCGCCACAGTGTTTTTCATGCGAAGCGCGGCAACAAATACGTTGTCATTAGCAAGTTACGTTGGTGTCTCTCGTCAGGCATCTCAAAATGGCGGGGTTCCGATAACACCAATTCCCATGATGCAATCTGTCACACAAGCCCTATCCTACTTAAAGGTGGCACGTTATCCCACCAGGTGTGGGTGTGATTAGCCGCTACAAGCCGTTTAGAAAATCTTTACAAAAGTGGGCGTGTCCACCGAGATGTGCGCCCATCTCGGCGGACACGCCCACCACAACATGTCCCCTTTCATGCTCCCCCCCCCCCCCCCCCCCCCCCGACTCCGCCCCCCTCAGGGAAGACCAGCGTGCTGTCGCGGGAGGAGTGGTGGCAGCTGCTGGTGGACTGCGTGCACACCATGTGCGAGGTGGGCCGCTACCAGGAGGCGGAGCTCATGGTGGACTCGGCCATGGAGTTCTACTCCTTCTACGAGAACAAGCCCAAGAGGAAGCAGCTGGAGTTCTTCGGCCTGTCGGCCGCCTTCCTGGACCACAACTACCGCAAGGCCTACGACTACATCAGGTAGAGAGGGAGGGAGGGTGAGGGAGAGAGGGGGAGGGAGGGAGAGAGGGGGAGGGAGAGAGAGAGAGAGGGGGAGAGAGAGAGGGAGGGAGAGAGAGAGGGAGAGGGAGGGAGGGAGGGGGAGAGAGGGAGAGAGAGGGAGGGAAGGAGGGAGAGGTAAAGAGAGAGAGAGGGAGGGAGGGAGAGAGGGAGAGAGAGAGAGAGAGAGGGGGAGAGTGAGAGAGAGAGCCTCACCAAGGCCTACGACTACATCAGGTAGAGAGAGGGAGAGAGCGAGAGAGGGGGAGGGAGAGAGGGAGGGAGGGAGAGAACGAGAGAGAGATAGAGAGAGAGGGAAAGAGCGGTAGAGAGAGAGAGAGAGCATCACTTTGGGAGAGTGAGAGGTAGAGAGAGCATCACTATGGGAGAGAGAGAGGGAGAGAGAGAGGTAGAGAGAGCTTCACTAAGGCCTACGACTTCATCAGGTAGAGAGAGCATCACTATGGTAGAGAGAGAGAGAGGTAGAGAGAGCTTCACTATGGAAGCGAGAGCTTCACTAAGGCAGAGAGAGAGATTGGTAGAGAGCTTCACTAAGGTAGAGAGAGAGAGATTGGTAGAGAGAGCTTCACTAAGGCCGAGAGAGAGATTGGTAGAGAGAGCTTCACTAAGGCCTACGACTACATCAGGTAGAGAGAGCATCGCTTTGGTAGAGAGAGCTTCACTAAGGTAGAGAGAGCTTCACTAAGGTAGAGAGCTTCACTAAGGTGGAGTGAGCTTCACTAAGGTAGAGAGAAAGAGTGGTACAGAGAGATGGCTTGTTCCTGATCGTTTCCTGTAACATTAGCAAGGATCATAGTGTTGTTCCTTTCTTTCTTCTTTCCTTCCAGAATTATGCTGATGGACACCTCTGATGCTGAAAGACCTCAGCTGTGGAACGTCTTCAACCAGGTGTGTTTTAGTGTGTGTGTGTGTGTGTGTGTGAGTGTGTGTGTGGGTCCTTGTTGACTGGTTGTTTACCTGTGGTTTCTTGTCGTTGCCCTGTTGTTCACAATTTTGTTTTTGTGTTAACGCCTGACTCCTCGGTTGCTCCTGTGTTTTGTTGTTTTCTCGTGGTCTTTTGTTTACCTGTTGTTGTTGTTGTTGTTGTCCTCGCCCCCCCCAGGTGACGCTGAACTCGCAGCACCAGCGGCACCACCGCTTCTGTCTGCGTCTGATGCTGAAGAACCCCGACAACCACGCACTGTGCGTCCTGTGTGGACACAACGCCATGGTGTCGGGCAGCTTCAAGCACGCCCTGGGTGCGCGCACGCACACACACAAAGCACACACGCGGCACACAAACGCACACATGCACGCACATGGGAACGCAAGCGATAGCACACACACAAGCGTACGCATGCGGCCACAAACGCCAGGCGTGCACACGCACGAGTACACTAGGGCTGGGCGATAAATCGAAGTTCGATTTTAGCGTCAAACGATCACAAAATTAACATAATCGAGTTTTCGATTTTTTATTTTTTATTTTATTTATTTTATTTTTTATGTTTTATAGAAAGTGCAGAACAGCTGGATACATATCTCTACATTATTTTAGATTTGAAGATTTTCTTTTGGACCATTTTGTGTACTTTTTTAAGGCAAAATTTCTAAGTTCTCAGTCCCAAAGTGTTTTTGAGCGAGACATGCTGAATAAATACATCATGTTTTCAAACTCCGAAAATAATCGTTTGAATAATCGTGATTTCAATATTGACCAAATTGATCGTGATTATGATTTTTCCCATAATCGGGCAGCCCTAGTGTATACACATGGACACAATTTGGGGAGATTTAGCAGAAGTGGAGGCGCTTAATGATGTGTGTTTAATGCACATCATTTCATCAAGCTAAACCGTCAAACTTCCTCTCTCTCGGCAACCTTATGTCTCTCTTACCCTCTCGCTCAGTAACCCCATGTCTCTCTCTCTTGCTCTCTCACTCTCTCCTACTCTCACTCATTCTCTCCGTGGCTCTTTCTCTCCATAAACCTCTCTCTCTCTCTCTGTCTATGTCTCTCTCCCCCCAGGCCAGTACATGCAGGCGTTCCGGACTCATGGCAGTAACCCTATGTACAGCCTGTGTGTGGGGCTCACCTTCTTCCACCTAGCCTCTCAGAAGTTTGTCTCCAAACGACACCCGCTCGTGCTACAGGTGTGTGTGTGTGTGTCTGTCTGTCTATCTACTGGGTTTGATTCCCAACAACCTGTAGACATCCTTGTGCAAGATGTCTTCTTCACTTCAACTAAACTTACCGTTAGTCCCTGTGGATAAATCCTTAATGACGAATGGTGAATTTACATGTACATTTACATTTAGGCCATTTAGCAGATGCTTGTATCCAAAGCAACTTACATCAAGTACTTTTTCCTGTGAATTGTTTACGGATTTCAGATGTATATGTGCAGTTATTATTTTATATATTCATACAGATAATGAATAGTTGTGACCTCCAAACTTCAAGGATTTGATCTTTGATACAGAGACATTTAGTCGTCTTCGTCTTAAATAGTCTAAACCCAATGTTGGTACATTGTGAGTGTGTAATAGCGGGTCATTCCATTGGGACACGGGGGTGGTAAATGAGTGATACTACAGCATTGCTTGGCTTCGAGAAGGAAAGGCTCAGTTATGCAATGTTTTTTTTTCCAGGCCGTTGGTCCCATTATTCTGTGTGCAATTTGCCGTGTGATGTTTTGCATTCAATAAATGCCCTTATTGTTTTTTTGACAACCCCATTGTGGCATGACAGTGGAATTAGCCAATAATTGTATTGCCGAAGTAGGGACGATTCTAGACTGTTGGTCTGGGATGAAAATAATGGCAAAAGTTTGGCAGCATTACAAAACAATTTAGGATGATCCCAAAAAATGTACATTTCAAACAGTGCCTTCAGCATCTGTCATTTCATGCCAAGCACGCTGCTGAAACGATTGTCTCCGTCGGTACTCAGTAGTGCCTTGTGGCTGTTCTGCTAAATTCAAATGTACCACGTTTGTTCTATATGCTGAAACGAATCCTTCAAATGTATTTCGAATTGTAAATCCGTTAAACGTCTCTTTATCAACTTTTTTTTGTTATTTTCATGATCGGATGTGAATACCGTTTCTAATCAGACATAACTCAACTCTCTGTTTACCCAGAGGCCGGCCAATGTTTGATATCCTAATGAATTATATTACATTTGATAGGCTATATCATATTAGCCTATATTTAAGTATGTTAGGCTAACAGTAGCCTATCATTTCTGTCAAAATGATGCTGACATGAATGGATGCGCACATTGTGGTTACATGTGGTGATATGTGAATTAGTTTGCGGGAGATGCGGTCATTTAGCGGCAACAGCCACCTGTAAACAGCTGTGGGTCACCTGGATGAGCCAATTCATTCTTTACAAGCGTATAAACCAAGCAAAAGTCTCAACCAATAATGTATCATTGAGCCGCTCATATATTTAAAAATATATTGTTTATGATCGGACGGTCAGGTGATGATGGTTTATTTAAATTTTTCTGTTACTGTGTGTGTGTGACTGTGTGTGTTTGTGTGACTATGTGTATGCGTGCGCAACTCTTTGTGTATGTGCGTGCGTGCGTGCGTGCGCTCGTGCATGTGTTTGTGTGTGTGTGTGGCTGTGTTCCCGCATGCCTGTGTGCGTGTGCGTGTACGTGTGTGCCCGTGTGTGCGTGTGTGTGTGTGCGCGTGTGTGTCTGTGGGTTTGTGCGTGTGTGACCTTTGTGTGCGTGACTGTGTGTGTGTGTGTGTGTGTGTGTTCGTAGGGCTTCTCCTTCCTGTGGCGCTATGTGGAGCTGCGGGGCGAGTGCCAGGAGAGCCTGTACAACCTGGGCCGCGGCCTGCACCAGATGGGCCTCGTCCACCTGGCCATCCACTACTACCAGCAGGCCCTGGCACTGCCCCCTCCTGCCCTGGAGGTACACACACACAATATTGTTTAGCCGTTGAGGTGGATGTTAAACCTCCTCGGTTGTATTCTTTTGATAGGTCGTAATGTAGTCTCCACGCTTCTCTCTCTCTCTCTCTCTCTCTCTCTCTCTCTCTCTCTCTCTCTCTCTCTCTCTCTCTCTCTCTCTCTCTCTCTCTCTCTCTCTCTCTCTCTCTCTCTCTCTCTCTCTCTCTCTCTATATATATTTACATGTGTATATATACATGTAAATATCTCTCTCTTCCTCTTTCTTATCTATATACGTTCTCTCCCACTACCTCTCTACATATCTATGTACATCTCTCCCTCTATATTGATGTCTCTCTCTCTCTCTCTCTCTCTCTCTCTCTCTCTCTCTCTCTCTCTCTTCTCTTCTCTCTCTCTCTCTCTCTCTCTCTCTCTCTCTCTCTCTCTCTCTCTCTCTCTCTCTCTCTCTCTCTCTCTCTCTCTCTCTCTCTCTCTCTCTCCAGGGTATAGAGGCGGATCAGGTTGACCTGAGGAGAGAGATTGCCTTCAACCTGTCTCTCATCTACCAGGCCAGTGGCAACACACACCTGGCCCGCCAGACCCTGTACACACACTGTGTCATCTAAACACCAACACAGACCCACATTCAGGCGTGTGTTCCTACACAAACCGAGGGTGGTGTTTGTGGATTTAGGACTGCAGTCTGGAGGCTTTTCCGGAAGCAGTGGTGAATGGATTAAGGTCGAAGTGGCTTTTATTTTGGTGGGATTAATATCCAGTTAATTGCAGGTGATTTTGTGTTTTTAAGGAGCACTTTGCAAGTTCTTTTTTGCAGCATTTTCCCTACATTTTTTGGAATCATACTTGAGAGGTTGCTTGATGCTTTTTTGAAGATTTGTATAAATGTTTACACATGTTTTATTTTTTCTATTGCCTATGTACAAAAAAACTGTGTAGCCTATTTTGTTCATAAATTAAAATACTCAATTAAAATTACAGATTTTTTTTTCTTCACGAAATTAATTACGTATTGGTCTCATTACGACAGTAGTTTTTTATTCGGTTTCAATCGCGGATTAGAGCGATGGGATTATGTTGGTAAACCCCCAACCCTCCCCCTCCCCGTCTAATGACATCTGAAGTCTGCGAACAGAGTACGCCTTGACTCCGAGTCTCCATCCCTAAAGGATGGAGAGAGAGCAGGATGCGTCCCATGGACCCTCCTAAACCTCGATAAACCTTGCTCCCAAATAAAGTTCACGGTATTATTTTAATGCACTGAACGGGATTAAAACACATCCACGTCGTCTCGTTTTAATTCTGAACCACCGGGTGTGTTTTTCCCCGGTGCCGTGGATGTGGGTGTTGAGCGCCTTTCATTACGATGGTGATGTAGCGGAAACGGGCGGGCGGATGTGATGAAGTCTTCTCGCTAGATAAATAAGATATGAACGCTTCTTTCAGCACTGGCAGCATCAACGCTATATTTCTCCGTAGTGGCTTAAAACTCCCAAGCCGATAAGCACGGGATGATTTCGAGAAAAGAAAGTAATACGCCCTGAATGCGCTCAAAGCGAGATTTACGCCTTGTCCTAGAATCTGGAGCCGACAGCGAGGGGTGGCTGCGCAGCGACCCCGTTTAGGAGCGCTGAATCCCGGTCAGGGAACGGAGGAAGCGTCGGTGGGGCCACCAGCGATACAGGACTTCTGGTAGCGGGTTATGGCTGCGGACAGCCCGCTTAGTTCGACATGAGAGGTGTTGGAAACATGGAGGGTCGGTCCCTGTCTGTGTAGACGGTAAGTCTGCAGCCCCACACTGATCTTTATTCCGTCGTTTTTCGGTTGTGTGTGGTTGTGTGTGTGAGTGTGGTTGGGGCTGCTTGGATTTGTCAGTGATTTTTAAATATGTGATTGTTTTTATCGTGATCGGACCGACTGACAGCCACCAGACTCGGGCTGCAGACGTGTTCGTTGTGCAGCACTTTCCACGTCGTTTTGTTGAAGATGTTTTGGTTAAATCAAGGTTTTGTCAATTGCGTTGCTGTGTTTAATCCAACCCTGTCGTAACTAGTGGTTCAGTCTGTGTGTGTGCGTTGTGTGTTCTACCCAAAACAACAACAAATAACCCCCTTAAAGTTGAAACGTATTTAGTGAGGAGGAGCATCAAGTGTGTTGTTGAGTAACGGGAGGACTATAACGGTACCGTACACAGTGGGATAAAGATAGCATTACCATTACATTGCATGTCCTCTCTATATCTGTCTAACATCATGCAGCAGACTAGAACGATGCACCTCGAGTGTTATGTAAGATTAATCTATTTTTTCTGGTTGAACTCCGTCAGTTTTCGACCATAACTTAAGTTCATTTTGTTTTGTAGTCACAGATCCAAGTGTCACAACGTACAGTAGGCGGTGCCTCTGTCCGTAACTAACCAATCACTGAGCCCAACGCAGAGTGGATTTTGCCTTTAATTGGTTGGGAACGGGGAAGCCCCGCCTACCGTACGTACGGAGGGTGGGCAACAAACGCTGTTGTTTTAGGCAAGTGCAGTAGTTGAGCCTCCATGAAAGTAACTATGCTTGGTATTTAGGGCACAGACTGGAGACACACAGAAATAAGTCTTAGCTTAAACCCTTAAGGATATTAAGAGAATAAAGGGAACTTCTATGGTGATGCTGGTCATGTGTTTCAGACGAGTTGATGTAGACCTACAACTGAGTGACTATTGATCAATTGATTTGTCGTCACCTCAGTTCTGAATCTATATTATTATTTGTTATTTGTCTCCTTTTGCTAATCGGAAGGAATCAGGCACCGTGACGTAAATGTGTTCATCCCTAGTAGTTTTTGAGAGTTGATTTTGGGAAATTGATTGCAGTCAGTTTTTTTTGTTTTTTGTGAAGGAAAACGAAATTAATAAAATTGAAAACATGTAAAGCACATACAATATTCATTTTCCTCCAAAAGTAAATGAGTAAACAGGTGAAAATGGTACACACACACACACACACACACACACACACACGCTGGCGCGCGGACACAAACACACACACAGACACCCATCCACAGGGCACGAAGGAATGTGATGGGTGTGTGCGTGGGACAGGAAGCTGCCGTCTCATTGTTCTGCTGTCACGCTACTGTTATTTCTAGATGCGAGTGACACATACTTTGGATTTGCGTTGGGGGTAAAATCAAAATGCCTCGAATACGAAAGAACTTCATCGGTCAGCAAACTTCTGATAAAAAAAATTGGACTCTGTCCTTATTTTACTTCAGATTATTGACTGCCCCCGATAGAGCCCAAATTCACCAGCAGTTGATAATTTGAGTAGGAAATGGTTTCTTCTGTGTGTGTGTGTGTGTGTGTGTGTGTGTGTGTGTGTGTGTGTGTGTTTCTCACAGTGCTGTGGGGTATATTTAGGTACTGAGTCCCTACTTATAAATAACTCTCCGGCATGGATCTCAGACAGCAGAATATGTAGCACTAAACAGGATGGCCTCCTCGCCCACCAGTTCAAATGAATGCCTGCTAGCATGAATACCTCAAAGTAGTGTTATCAATGTTTACTAGCATTAACACACTCTAATCATAGTTACTTATTGATGATAAACAAATTGCATTAACAATTGTAATTCGAACAACACCACTTTCTAGCATGGACAGTGCTAACTATCATTAGCAGTATGATGTCATTATGATAGTGCCATTGATCACACACACACACACACACACACACACACACACACACACACACACACACACACACACACACACACACACACACACACACACACACACACACACACACACACACTGAGGGCCCTTCCTGCCATTCCAGTGAACATTAGCTCACCATATTGTAAATTGGAAGTGATTTCAGACCACACACACACACACACACACACAGCTAGAGCAACCCAGATGCCAGGGCAGTAGGGCAATGATGAGTAAGCTTTTCTTTTCTCTTCATCTAGGTTTGACGACGAGAGTGGTCTGTACTCTGTCTGTGTGTGTGTGTGTGTGTGTGTGTGTAAGTATGTGCGTGCACGTTGATGGACATGGTGCCTGTGTTCTCTTCCGGAAGCGCAGACACACAGACACGTGCAGGAAACATGGATGACTGCATTAGAGTATAGAGATGAAAACCAATTCACACACACACACACACTTATGGTTAGATAGAGTGCTGGGATTGTAACACACACACACACACGCACACAGAAATTTATGGTTTGACTATCGTTATGTGAAGCCCTGAGATTGAACGCTGAGACTGTCTAACACACACACACACACACACACACACACACACACACACACACACACACACACTTATGGTTAGACTATCGTTATGTTAGGCCCTGAGATTGAACGCTGAGACTGTGAAACACACACACACGCACACACACACTCACAGACACACACACACACAGTACGGACCACTCGTCGTCCCACCTGGTGAGGGACCTGGTGAGAAAGGGTTTATATTTAGTTGCAGGTGTCAGACTGCATTGTCAACAGCTGGACATAGGATGCAGTGAAACAATGGATGTGCGCATTATTTCCTACGGCTCCACGTTTTGGTGACGCAATCATTGAAATCGTAATAGTTTGGCGGACGATTCTTCATCAAAAGTGTAGTAGAATCGAAACAAGCATATCATATCCAAAAGTGTGTGTGTGTGCGCGTGTGTGTGTGTGTGTGTTTGTGTGTGTGTCAGAGAGAGAGAGAGAGAGAGAGAGACAGAGAGAGAGAGCGAGAGAGAGAGACCGAGGGATTCAGACAGGATCCATGTGGTGTCACAGGGATTACGGAAGAAGGCTAATCCTTTCATTCTCTGTTTTAATCCCACCACTGGATCAACGACATTCACCCCAGTGTGTGTGTGTGTATGTGCGTATGTGTGTGAGAAAGAGAGGCCTTAAAAAAAGTATGCTGAATGTGTGTGTAATGTTTGTTATTTCTGGTCGTTAGAGGGCTTCTGTATCAGAATGCATCATGGGATTGTTTGTGGGCGATAATCCCCCTTATTGAGAGGACTCAAGAGAGTTGTGGTACTGTAAATCCTCCATCAATCTAAATACACTGTAACCTGGGCTAACGAAGATGGTATGCTACATCCCGTATGAAGAAATCTGTGGCGTTTTCAAACAGAACAATGTCTCCCCATAATGAAAAATTGTTTCATGCTTAATCATTTATAAACAACGACCAAAAAAACATTCCTGCCAGCATAATAACTAACATTTCAATGCTCCAATAATTAAAAAATGGAGGGGTCATTATAAGGGGAATTAGCTTTGAGACTTCTAGGAACACATGTTTTAATAGCTGTTGATTTGATTAGATTTTCTACATTCAGATGTCAACTGAGCTATCTGAGTTATCAATTTAACCAGTTGGGGTTTGGGAGTTGGACTTTAGCTTTAATCTTTATTGAAAACATAACATATACATTGTTCATATTGTTCAACACCAGTTTTTAGGTATGAAGGATGTGTCGGTTTTGCTAGTTATTCTAGAGCTTTCTCACCGTTGGTTATTTATAAACAATAGCAGTTGATGACATCACACCAAGCTTGTGTGTCTCTCTCTCTCTCTCTCTTGCTCTCTCTCTCTCTCTCTCTCTCTCTCTGAAAACATAGGGGGGGGGGGAGAGAGAGGTAATGAAAAATGGTCTGGGGGATAAATATAGAACAGAGGTGAAAACGAATGGGGAGGAGAGAGAGATGGAGAGAGAGAATGGAAAAGACAGAGAGACATAAACCTTAGTGCAAGGAGAGAGAAAGAGGGCTAGAAGGTGGATCGAGGGACTCTTGGCCAGGTCACATGGCCCCTTTTTGACCCAAGTGGTGCGGAAGCTGGGCTGCCCGCTCTGCCGGTCACCATGGCAACCGGGGCGAGGCGAAGACGAGCGTGAGGGAGCGAGGGAGAGAGGGAGAGAGAGGAGGGACGTCAAAGAAGAACCAAGATCAGATTGAGAACATGGATCCCTTTCTGTGTCTTTGATTAGTGAGTGTGTGTGTGATCGAGGTGTAAAAAAGAACCAACCTAAAATATGTCGAAAGCATGTTGCAGGAAAACCTGCATTTCAAAGAAAATGATGTCATCAATAATGCAGATAGGAGGGCAGGAATGCTCTTTCCCGGCTACAGTCACAAGACATGAATCATGTGATCTTCTCAGATCCATTCAGAGCCTTGCTCCATTTAGTATTTCATATTTGATGTCCGTAGCGGTGGTTTTATTGTAAATGTTGAATGAATGGACTTTCCAGAGCATGGTTCTGTGTCATGTGGGAGAGGGATCTTTTGAAATGTGTTTGAATGTCAAAGATTGGAAAAACCTTTACTTTGTAACTTTACCATGGTGTCCGCCTTATAAACACATATTATCCGAGTGATTTACTGTAAAGGTCCTTACTGTTATGAATTATTGATCACTCTCTGTCTTCTTTCCCCCCCCCTTCCTCTCTCTTGCTCTCTCCCTTTCCACCTCTTCATCTTAATGTTCTATCTTCCTGTCTCTCTCTATCTCTATCTCTGTCCGGTCTCTATCTCTGTCCTTTCTCTCTCTCTATCTCTGTCTCTGTCCTGTTTCTATCTCTATTCTCTCTCTATCTCTGTCCTGTCTCTTTCTCGCTCTCTCTCTCTCTATCTCTATCTCTGTCCTGTCTGTGTCTCTGTCTACGTCTCTATCTCTGTCCTGTCTCTTTCTCTCTCTCTCTATCTCTATCTCTGTCCTGTCTGTGTCTCTGTCCTGTCTCTCTCTCTCTCTCTCTGTCTCTGCCTCTGTCTCTATCTCTGTCCTCTCTCTCTGTCTCTATCTCTGTCCTGTCTGTGTCTCTGTCCTCTCTCTCTCTCTCTCTCTCTCTCTCTTTCTCTCTCTCTCTATCTCTCTCTCTGTCTCTATCTCTGTCCTGTCTGTGTCTCTCTCTCTCTCTCTCTCTCTCTCTGTCTCTCTCTCTCTCTCTCTATCTCTCTCTCTCTGTCTCTATCTCTGTCCTGTCTCTCTTTCCTGTAGGTTTCCAGTCTCTATCTCCACCACCTCCCCCGTCCCACAGAGGAGCTACCAACCCCTTCATCCCACCACGCCGGACTGCAGGCGAGCGACGGGGGAAAACACCACACCCTCTCCTCCTCCGCCGCCACCTCCACCCTTTCCTCCGCGAGACGTCGCCACAGCCATCGCCGCAGTGCCTCTGAGCAAAGACCTTCGGGAGTCGTACCCCCTCCTCTCCCAAAGCTCAGGGTCCTCTAGAAGCCTTTAGAACCCTATCTAGCGGTAGGGTTCAAAGGTCAGAGGAGCGGGTTGGGAGTTGGGACTCTCTACCTCACCAGAGGCATGTAGGTGTAGTGACGGGAGAGAGACACAGCCAGATAGAGAGAGGGAGACGACGGAGAGACACACAGGGCTAGGGAGGTAGAGGGAGGCCGAGAGGAAAGAGCGAGAGACTCTGAGACATAGAGAGAGAGCCATAGAATATGTATAGTGGGGGACGGGCGAGAGAAGGGCGTAAAAGGGGGAGTTCAGGCCCCTCGTCGAGGCTGGATGACTGACTGCAGGATTCTGGGAATTCTTCAAGTGCCTTGCTTGAGGGAATCGCGGCAGGGAGCGTCCTGAGACGGCCGCGGCCGCAGCATCGATTCGTCCTCCGCTTTTGGTTTCTTTTGGATGTGTTGTCGGACTAAAGCGGGCCTCGCTGGAGGGTGGTCGGGCCGAGCGCCATGGAAGCCTGCGGGAGAGGACCGCGGGACGCTGTGAGAGAGAGCAGGTGGATGCTGAGGAGCTCCTGGTGACATATCTCGCCCTCTCCCTCCCTCCCTCCTCTTTTTATTTTTTATTTTATTGGGTCATCTTCTTCGTCCTCCACCATTCGGCCCTCCCTCGCCAGAGCTGTCCTCCCCACCCGCCCCCTCCCACCTCCCCCCTCCCCCGCCCCTGGCGGCTCCCTCCCCCCCTCCTCCCCCCTCCCCATCCCCGTCTTCCCCCCACCCACCATAACCCCCATAACCCCCAGTATCAGCCACGCCCCTCCTCCTCCTCCCCTCCTCCCTGTCTCTTCCTCCCCCCATCGCACCCCCCCTCCGGTCGTCATGGCCGCGGCGACGGCCGGCCCCGCCCAGGTGGCCGACGCCGCGCCTGCGGCGTCGGCCGACGGCGCCAGCGCCCGGGACCGCCTGCTGGCGGTGCGTCGGCGGAACCCTCACGGACGGCCCTTCACGCTGGGGCCCGAGAACCTGCGGAGCCTGTCGGTGCAGGGTTCCTCCTCCTCTTCCTCCTCCTCCTCCCTCCCCTCCACCTCGTGTTCGTCGTCCTCGTCCAATCGGGAGGAGCCGTCCGGCGGGGCGGGGCTCCAGCGGGCCAACAGCGACACGGACCTGGTGACGTCGGAGAGCCGCTCGTCGCTCACGGCGTCCACGTACCAGCTGACCCTGGGCCACGCCCACCTGGTCATCTCCTGGGACATCAAGGAGGAGGTGGACGCCACCGACTGGATCGGCCTCTACCACATCGGTGAGTGGACCGCCCGGGCGACGCCCACTGGCCACACCCCCCGGCCACACCCCCCGGCCCACTGGCCACACCCCCCGACCTACTGACCACACCCACTGGCCCACTGACCACACCCACCGGCCCACTGACCACACCCACCGGCCCGCTGACCACACCCACCGGCCCACTGACCACACCCCCTTACCTACTGACCACACCCACCGGCCCACTGACAACACCCACCGGCCCACTGACCACACCCACCGGCCCACTGACCACACCCACCGGCCTACTGACCACACCCACCGGCCCGCTGACCACACCCACTGGCCCGCTGTAAACACCGCCCCCCTCTGCGGTTCTTTGTTCTTGCGTTTGCAATTAGTTTGGGCGGATTTTGCAACTTTACAATTTATTTCGGGCTTTTCTAACCTCTGAGGGCCAGGTCTGATTCTCTCGGTCGCAGGTCTCTTCCTTTTTCTATTCTTTATTTCCATCTTTCTCCGTTCCTCTGTTTCGTTCTCTCTCGCCGTCTGTCCCTGTGCTAGCTGTCGGCTGCTGTCAGAGTTATTATCGGACATGTATGGAGGGATGTGCTGGAACCATTATCGCCGAGGTGAAATCATCACCTTGCACTACATCGTTATCTGGCCAGTGACATTAAGTTGTGTGTGGGCTTGTGTGGAAGAATCCCTTTAGCCTTAGCAACCTCTATAATTGCTATCGGGAACAGTTACCCATGAACCCAAAGTCAGAGCTAAACATGCTCCTTCATCATAGAGCTACCCGCTTGCAAATGTACCTTCAACCCAGGGGTGACTGCTAACAGCTAACCATGTACCTTTAACCCAGAGGTAGCCGCTAACCCAGCAACCTCAACACAGAGCTAGCAGCTAGCCGTGTACCTTCAAGATTGAGATAACAGCTAGCAGCTATCCATGGTCCTTTAACGCAGAACTAACCACAACCCATCTACTTTCGAGGGCTAAACGCTAACCAATTTCTTTCAGATCTAATGGCTAACCACACCAACCTCCTACTTTCAGCACAGAACTAACAGCTAACCACACTAACCCGTTACTTTCAATCCAGAGCTAACCATGGTACACTCTCAAAGAGTCCCGTCCTTGGTTTAATGTTTATTTTCCCCGTCATGGTTCATCATAGCCTATAGCAATTAAAACAAAATACGCTCAAACTTGTGCCACTATTATCGATGGGACAAAGAGCACAACTATTTAAAAGACCGTTACAGCCGTGGATACTTGTTCTCCGGTGACGTCCGAGCCCAGTGGAGGAAGACTCACTACTAGAGAGGATTGTGTGTGCATGTGCGTGTGTGTGTCCTTTTGATTAAAGAACTATCCAACGAGAGAGAGAGAGAGCGAGAGAGAGAGAGAGAGAGAGAGAGAGAGAGAGAGAGAGAGAGAGGACCAGAGATGAAGCGATGCCCAGACAGGGAGAGTGATACAGAAGGGTGAGAGAAAGACTGACCCGGAGACATGGAGGAAAGGAGAGAGGTTAGTCTGAGAGGGGGTGAAAGCTCTCTCTCTCTCTCTCTCTCTCTCTCTCTCTCTCACTCTCACTCTCACTCTCACTCTCGCTGCAGGTAGAGGATGAGATGTATTGACCCATGAGAGGGGGAGTGCCTCCAGGCTGGCTGACAGCCAGGCTCCCCTGGAGCTCCGGAGGCAGGCACTTCCTCACCCTGCGGGCTGACCTGTGTGTGGGGGAGAGGGAGAAAGGGCCTGTGGTAGTGTGTGAGTGTGGGAGAGCGGGTATTTATATAGAATATATATAGCTTTACGCTGTTCGGCTATGTGCAGGCTGGTTTGTGTGTGTGTGTGTGTGTGTGTGTGTGTGTGTGTGTGTGTGTGTGTGTGTGTGTGTGTGTGTGTGTGTTTTGCCGTATGCCTGCATCACTTATGTAGACCCTAGTTTTATTGACAGTGATAGTGTGTGTGCACGTGCACGTGTGCATGTTTGTCCGGAAGATTGATCCGGACGGACATTGGTCGTTTGTCAGACCTAATGCCGGATGCGTCGTAAATGTTTGATGGACCTGGGGTCATGGTGGGCGGGAACCGGGGGCGGGACTGGGGCCTGGGGGTGTGGCTTTGGGTGGGGGGGGTTACCTAAGGAAGTACACAGGTCTGAGTACCGTTCACCAAATAAGGTCTTTCCCCGTAGATCCATCCTGAGACAGAATGCTTTATTAGGTTTGAGTCTCACTATTGATTCTTTGATTGGCCACCAGAACCACGTTATAACAGCTGGAGCATGGACTGTGTGTCTTTAACCTCTGGTCCCCACGTTGACACAAACACTCACTCACTCAAGCACTCTCTCTCACTCACGCACTCGCTCACATCAGTCCAGACGGCGGAGTTCCAAGAGGTACTTGCCTCATGGAATTTATTTGCCAGTTATCCGTGTTTAAATCCGCGTTTCCAACATGGTATGCTATTTGCCTTTGCTTTCTTAAGTTTGTTATATAAATCATTTAAATCTTTAGCAGGATAACTTAGGAACGGAAACAATATTGACACAAAACACCCTATATAGATAAATAAGTGTGCTTGTTCTTCTGTATCTTTTGTCACAATTCTTCTGTATCTTTTGTCACAATTCTTCTGTATCTTTTGTCCCAATTGCCCTGCATCACCAGGTGGGTGCTACAATGAATTATTAATATTAATTATTATTATTACAATTAGAGCCCATTCAAAAGTTGATGCTAGGTGATCAAAACTAACGGATATCTAACAGACTCTGGGCGTGCCCAATGAGTTCACTGGCAGAGTGCTCGCAGGTACCGGGGTAGGTAGACAGACATGTAGGTCGTCCGATCATTTCATTCGGGCTGAATGAAATGATCGGACAGACTAATTACAGGCCTGCGATCGCCACAGATACTGTATTTCAACAAATTGACCCAAAAAGACTTGTAAGAGAAACGGCCTACCCCAGCTTTAAGGACTTTTCAGCTAGCGGACCAATACCTTAACAAGTGATGCAGTAGAAAAACACACTGCAATGATCCCTCCATCCCTCTGACACACACAAACACAATGTACAGTCCTGTTGTTGTGTTTCTTCAATGTGTTTGTGTGTGTGTGTGTGTGTGTGTTTGTGTCTCCAGACGAGACGTGCGTGGCCAACGTGTGGGAGTCCAAGAACCGCGGAGTGAACGGCACCCAGCGAGGACAGATCATCTGGAGACTGGAGTGTGCCCCCTACTTCATGGAAGGTCAGTGAGTGTGTGTGTGTGAGTGTGAGTGTGTGTGTGTGTGTGCGCGCATGGAAGGCCTCGTTGTGTATTGATTAGATTGTGGTCAATTCGGTTGCTATCTCCATTCCTCTGGTAGAGGATGACCCAGTGTACCATATGCTAAAAGAGCTGGCATAGCCTCTAGTGTAGGGTAGCCGGATTCTCTTAGCAATTCGGTTGTCTTTAAGTTGACTTAAGTTATCCTTTATTTACCCCTTTTTAGGGGGAAATCCTTCTCTGCTTTTGACCCATCCGGGTAGCCGGTGAACACATACACACACAGAGAGGTCCACACACATGGGGCACACACATGGGTGAACACCGGCACTCCGGGAGCAGTGGGCTGCCGCGGTGCAGCGCCCGGGGAGCATCAGGTGCCTTGCTCAAGGGCACCTCATCCGTGGAGGCTCGGGATTTGAACTGGCCACCCTCCGGTTACCAGTCCAATTCCTTACCCAGTATGCCACGGATGCCCCCTTTCCCTTAGTTCTTATGAATTTTCCTTCACATCTTTCCTTGACCTCATGCCATTTCCATCCAGGTCAAGGAAAAGTGGATAGGAAAGAACACAGGACCTCATTTCTTGACTGTTCGACCGTCGCTGTAGCATTGAAGGCCCTTTCGTTAGCTTGTAGAGAATTCAAACAGCTCCCGTCATGGCTTGACCTTCCTAAACAAAAGAAAGCAGTATTCAGCCGCAGCCGGCATGTTTGAACCTCTAGAACGGGGCATTTTACGCCGTCATAAAATACAACTGCGTTGTGTCGAAAGCTCAAGCGACAAATTGTACGTTGATTCAATTCAATAGCCGTCCACAGCGAGGTGGGGTTGTGACCCTAACGGCCGTCCATAGGTGTGTGCACACTTGTGTCTCCGTGAGTGTGCGTGCTTGCGTGTGTGGCAGAGTCTAGGCTTGCTGTGACTTTTCATTTAGTTGTGAACACGTTGCATGACATTAACGCAACATACTTACAAGCTGGGAAAAAAGCTAAATATGTGTTTGTGTGCGTGTGTGTGTGTGTGTTTTCATGTGTGTGTGTGTGTGTGCGTGTGTTTCTATTCTTAATTATTATTATGTGTTATTATAATTACATGTGTGAAGATTAATATTATTATTATAATGTTATTGAATTTTATATGTGTTGTGTTTGTGTGTGTATTCTTAATCATGTGTATGTGTGAATGTGTGTGTGTGTGTGTGTGTGTGCTTTCATTTTTGTGTGTGTTTGTGTGTGCATTCATTTGTGTGTGTGTGTGTGTGTCTGTGTGTGTGTGTGTGCTTTCATTTGTGTGTGTGTGTGTGTGTGTGTGTGTGTGTGCTCCCTCAGCGGAGACCAAGGTGTGCTTCAGGTACTACCACGGGGTGAGCGGGGCCCTGAGGGCCTCCACGCCCTGCATCACCATCAAGAACCCGGGGGTCCTGGTGAGCACTGCGTCCCCTCCTGTTCCCTGGCCATCCATCCTCCGCTCGCTCTCTCTCTCTCTCTCTCTGTAGCTCTCTCTCTCTCTCTCTCTGTCGCTCTCTCTCTCTCTCTCTCTCTCTCTCTCTCTGTTGCTCTCTCTCTCTCTGTAGCTCTCTCTCTCTCTCTCTGTTGCTCTCTCGCTCTCTCTCTCCCTCTCTCTCTCTCTGTCTCTCTCTCTATCTCTCTCTCTTGTTCAATCTCTGTCTCTGTCTTGCTGTCTGTCTCTCTCTCTGTCTCTCTCTCGCTCTCTCTCTCTCTCTGTCACACTCTCTCTCTCTCTCGCTCTCTCTCTCTCGCTCTCTCTCTCTCTCTCTCACTCTCTCTCTGTCTCTCACTCTCTCTCTGTAGCATTCAGGCCACATTTTAGCATAGATACACATGGAGTCCGAGACCCAGCGACTGTAGTCATTGTTGTTCGGCAAATTCGAAAAAGAATCAGAGAAAATATCCCAATTGTTTTGAACCCAAATATAAAAAAAAACGACGGAAATGATTTCAACACAAATGATATAGCCTTACAAAGCGCCTGGGGGTGCTCCGCAATCACAGCAAAATGAACATACACGCACGCACGCACATGCACGCACAGCTGCACACATACAAACACAGAGACATTCAAAACATAATTAATGGCAGGTGTTGAAATCTAAAGATCAACAATTTTGACATGTCTATTTCATCTCTCTCACTCTCACTCTCACTCTCTCCCTACCTACATTAATCCGTCCATCCGTCAATCTCTCCCTTACCCTTCCGTACCTTTCTCTCTCTCTCTCTCTCTCTCTCTCTCTCTCTCTCTCTCTCTCTCTCTCTTTCTCCCTATTTTCAATTCCTGTCTTTAAATTATGACTTTTAATTTTGAATTATGTCAGGTGTGGACGATCTTTTATAACACAATAATATAAATAAACATCCTATGGGGGATCCTTGTGTCCAAAGCGTCTTAATAAAGTGTATGAATGCTTGGCATCGGTGTACCGAATTGGACCCCTGAAACTGGCAGTGTTAACGCCATGCTCCACCAGTGAAGCAAGACAGGCCCAGTTAATCATAAAAGAGATACATTTTCAACTGCCGCACTGAATTGTATTTTACCGTCCTATTTTGATCAAAGCAATTTTAAAATGAAGGTGGATAATAATTAAATGTGCGCTTCGTCATGTCGCCGAGCCAAAGTCTGAAGATGATTTGCCTCAAAATAATGACCGGGTGTCTGGTGTTCAACCAATCAGACACTATGTCTACCACAACCACGGCAACTCAGTCTATTCTCTCATTGGCTGTCTCTGGGTCAGGCGGGCGCCGAGGGCCAATCAGAAGCCCAATCAGGGTCTGAGCAGTCCCGCAAGTTGGTCAGCTTCACCCTATCAGGTGAGACGACAGAGTTGTGCGAATGTGATTTTTAAGATGCGTGTGCATGTTTTGAACATTGTTCTCTATGAGAACAACACATACTATTGTGTGTGTGTGTGTGTGTGTGTGTGTGTGTGTGTGTCTTGAACATTGTTTTCTACGAGAAAAACGGGTACAACCATATACGTGCGTGTGTGTGTGTGCGTGTGTGTGACTGTGCGTGTGTGTGTGACTGTGTGTGTGTCTGCGTGCGTCCGTGTGTGTGCATCTGTGCGTGCGTGTGTGTGTGTGTGTGTGCGTCCGTGCGTGTGTGTGTGTGTGTGCACAGACATGCGGGCCACGGGCCTGAAGAAGGGCATGTTCTTCAACCCGGACCCCTACCTGAAGATGTCCATCCAGCCGGGCAAGAGGAGCGGCCTGCCGAGGTTCAGCCACCACGGCCAGGAGCGGCGCTCCACCATCACCTCCAACACCACCAGCCCCCTGTGGAGGGGGGAGGTCCGTCCCGCCGTCTGTCCGGCTTGTCTCTCTAGGGTTGATTGTATTTCTGTCTGTCTGTCTGCCTGTGCCTTTGTTTATCTTTCTCGCTCTCTTGATCTGACGCTCTCTCACTCCCTTGCTTGATCTCTCGCTCGCTCGCTCTCTCGCTCGCTCTCACTCTCTCTTGCGTTCTCTCTCTCGCTCTCTCGCTCGCTCTCTCGCTCGCTCCATCGCTCTCCCTCGCTCTCTCCCTCGCTCTCTCTCTCTCTCGCTCTCGCTCGCTCCCTCGCTCGCTCCCTCACTCTCTCTCTCTCTCTCTCTCTCTCTCTCTCGCGCTCCCTCGCTCGCTCTCTCTCTATCTCTCTCGCTCGCTCCCTCACTCGCTCCCTCGCTCTCTCTCTCTCTCTCCCTCTCTCTCTCTCTCTCGCTCTCTCGCTCGCTCCCTTGCTCTGTCTCTCTTGCGCTACCTCTCTCGCTCTCACTCTCCCTCCCTCTCTCGCTCCCGCTTGCTCTTTCACTCTCCCTCTTCCTCTGTCACTCACTCACTCTGACACTCTCTTCTCACTCTCTATCACTCTCTCTCTCGCTCTTGGTCTCTCTCTCACTCTCGCTGAAAATATAATCAACTCAAATTCAATTGAAAAGCTGTTAATGCCATGGGAAAAAAAATGATATGTATTGACAAGGCAGTTGAATAATGAAACAAAGGAGAGATAGCAATGGCGATGGTTAAACTCGTAATAATGTAAAGGTCTCTCTGCAGAAGTACACCTTCGTGGCCCTGATGAGCGACGTGCTGGAGATCGAGGTGAAGGACAAGTTCTCCAAGAGCCGACCAATCATCAAGCGTTTCCTGGGTCAGCTGACCATCCCGGTGCAGAGACTGCTGGAAGGGCCCGCAGCGGAGTGAGTGTGTAGTGTGACTCGCTTACTAAAAGGCTCAGTCATGGTTCCACGTCGCCACCACGCATCGACCACTCAGACACTTCGACGCAGCCGTGAACCTGTTTTGGTTCTGCGTCGGATTTTAGTGAGCGGACCAATCACAGCCCTTGCTGCTGCGTCGCCTCGATGCGAGGTTAACATTTTTGGGGAGGCGCGCGTCAGGCCCTTGCGGTGGACGCATGGAGGGTCCTCAAGGACAGCCCCCCTTGCGTTGCGTCGATGTGGAACCATGACTAAGCCTTTACTCCCTGGCGGACAGACAGACACACGGGTCTGCTGAAGGAGCTCGGTGACATTGCACGTGTTTGTGTGAAGGGAGAGAAATGGAAGAATACGGAGGAGTTAAAGGTTCATGAAAGACTATTGCAAGCCTTAAATCTGCCTGGAGGGGTGTAGAATACCATGCACACCATCGGCCGACATGACAAATGATAAGTTAATGAGTGAAACGGAAAACACATGTTTTTTCAAGTAGTTGACCTTTCCTACTTAATCCCAAAGGAGGAGTTTGATCGATAATGTCCAATAATTATTGTACAGCTTGTTGTTCCAGTATTGATTCAGTATTGATAGATTTATTGTTTCTGTGTGTGTGTGTGTGTGTGTGTGTGTGTGTGTGTGTGTGTGTATGTCTCTGTCTGTGTGTGTGTGTGGGTGTGTGTGTGTGTATGTCTCTGTCTGTGTGTGTGTGTGTGTGTGTGTGTGTCTCTGTGTCTTTCTGTGTCTGTGTCTCTGTGTCTGTGTGTGTGTTTGTCTGTGTCTGTCTGTGTCTGTGTGTGTGTGTGTGTGTGTGGGTCTGTCTGTGTCTGTGTCTCTGTGTGTGTGTGTGTGTGTGTGTGTGTGTGTGTGTCTGTGTGTGTGTGTGTGTGTGTGTGTCCAGGGAGCAGCCTGCCAGCTACAGCTTGTGTCGCCGTCTCCCTACGGACCACGTCAGCGGTCAGCTGGTGTGCCGGGTGGTCCTTACCACCACTGGGAACGAAGGTCCGTCCGCTCTTGTACATCGGCTCACCGCATACTTCCAAAGAAGTGCACTAAAGTGTAGACGAAGGAGCTTGAAGGACCAACGTTGTTTCACACTGGGTTTACTTTGGGTTTGGTCACTGAGCATTCCAAAGGATAAGACCGATGGGGTCTGGGTATATCACGTCAGCCGTTTAAGTTCTGACCCAGCACACACAATGGTCGCATTAGCGTAAGCTGCAGAGATTTGGGCGAGTTACAAAATGTTGAAGGTGCAAGGAGAGCCAAGAAGTTTAGTGAGTATGGGTTTTGCTAGTTAGCTAGTTTGTTGTTTGCTGTTTGATTTCTCCGCATTCACTTGCTTGTGCCCTTGCGGGCACTACCGAAACCATTTCCTGAAACAATGTATTGCCTGCCTTTTAATCTTAATATGTGTAGAATTTAATATCAGTTATTGATTATTGATAACCAATTAGTCTGCTATTAACTAATCGGTTCTCTCTGTGGAAAGAGTAGTCGAGCCTCTGTGAGATCTAACCTGTATAAATAAAGATATAATACTGGCTCCTCCCCTCCAGAATCCTCCCCGCGCGCCATGGCCGCCATCTTGGGGGCGTCGCCCAACGGCGAGCCGGGCAGCCCCTCGGACGACGAAGACCTCCCGCACGCCTCGGCCTCCTCCTCCGTCTCCTCCTCCTCCCGGGGCCCGGCGCGGGGGCCCTCGCCGACGGGATCCGAGGACGACGAGGCGCTGCTCAACGGCGCCCGTTGCTACGGCGACGACAGCGTGTGGCTCGTGGACGCCTGCGGGCCGGCGGGCGGCGAGGAGCCCGGGGGCCTGACCCTGGGCGGCCACACCCACCGGCAGGTGTCGCTCAACGACTACCTGGACGCCATCGAGGCCCCCGGGGGCCCCTCGGAGCGGCCCGTGGCGGCGGCGGCGGCGGCGGCGGCGGCGGTGCCCAAGCTGCGCTCCAGCTTCCCCACGGACACGCGGCTCAACGCCATGCTGCACATCGACTCGGACGAAGACGACGACCCCTCGCCGCATGAGGGCAAACCGCAGCAAACGGCGACCCCCAGAGCGGCCCAAGGGCCCAGGGGGGCCGCGGCCGGCCTGAGACAAGAGGCGCCGGCGCGGTGCGAGGCGGCCCCAGAGGGCCCGGGTCAGGGGCCAACGCAGGCCGCCGCCCCCTCGAGCGGCGCTGCAGGCCGGAGCCCGGCGGTGTCAGCGAGGGGTGGCGAAACCTCCGGTGCTAGAGCCAGATCGGGCCCCGCGGCCCGGGCCGGGATCGCCGCGGGGGGAGGGGAACAGGGTAGTGTGGGGGCGGGGCTTAGGACAGCATCGGACACGAGGGTCACCGTGCGTGTGGTGACCCCTGCCGAGCCTTCCCCCGCGGAGGCTCGCGACCCTGCCGCCGTTACCGCGGTGATGCCCTTCTCGTCGTCCCGTACGCCGGCAGCGGAGGTGGTGGTGGTTGTTCCTCCTCCTCTGGAGGGCCAGGGGCCGCCGTCGGACCCCAGCCCCGGCGAGTGTGAGTGTGAGTGCCAGCACCAGAACAGGACCGCCGCCAGCTTGGGGATCCCGGGCCGCTCGGTGCTCACAGGCCTCCAGCTGTCGCCCATTCAGGTGAGAGGAGCCGGCTCGTTCGACCAATCACAGGCCAGGAGACCTCCCGTGTGTGTTTGTCGTGTGTCGCCACTTGCTGATTGGCCGTTGCCGTCTATCGACTGACATTATCACTGAGAAAAATCACATTGAGATAGATATCTCTTTTACAAGTGATCCCTGGCCAAGGTAGCAGCACACAATTAACATAATTAAGACAGACAAAGGTAATCAACAGAGACATAAAACAAAGTCAGAAATTAAAAACAGGAGTGTTGACTTAAACTCAGTAAGTGAAGTAAAAGCAGTAAGTTGAGCTCTGAATCTCATTCGAAACAACTGGTGCACTTTAAGTAAAAGCAGTCTTTCCAAACTCTGTCTTTATTGATGGAACATCTAAGAGAAATGACTGTGCCTACTTGAACGCAGATTATACTCCTGTCTATTGAATGTTAAAAGACTTAAAGATCTCCTATTATACTACTTTTCTGGTCTTAATTTCTTATTAATGAGTCCTATAGAGCAACCTCACATGAATCGAAGCACAAAAAACGATGTCAATTTTTGGGACACTCTTCCTCTCATCTGGGCGCTTTCAGCATTCTCTGTCAACACTCGGCTTCGTCCTTCTCCGCCCCCTTGCCCCCCTCCTGCCAACCCCACTCCGTTGTGATTGGTTACCTTTCTGGAAGAGCATGTTGCAGCATTACCATACATGGAAAATCAGGATTTTTCTACGTAGATAAATCCCGGAAATCGAATCGCGACCGGCGTCCCTAGTGTTTAGCGCTCTGCTCAGCCACCCGAGACGGTCAGCAGGGAATACGTCTAAGTGCATGTACGTCATTATTTGACCCTTTTTTGTATGGTTGAACATGACTATATGTTTATAGGTCATAAAAGCCGAAAAAGCATAATAGGTGCTCTTTAAACACAAGTATTGGCCAATACATGTGTCTTCTGATATAAAGTGAGGTCCAACCCACCATTTCAGGAGTAAACTACAACCCCCATCGGCATGTAGCCCAGGAAGCAAAGAAAACAGGGGGGTAGTTGCATCTTATGGATGTAGGTGTAGCTCTTTAGTGTGGTTAAGATCATAAAGGGTCGTATAGTTGGTGAGTACACAACTGCAAACGGATGAACAAATAAATGCTGATTTGAGTTAAATTCTCTCAATCTCTCTCCTCTTTCTTCTCCTTTCCTCCCCTTTCTCCCATCCCCTCCCCTCCTGTCCTATCTCCTCTCTCACATCTCCTCCCTCTTTCTCTCCTTTCTCCCTTCTCCTCACCCCTCACCACCTATTGTATTCTCTCACATCTCCTCCTTGCCTCCTGTCTTTCTCTCCTTTCTCCCTTCTCCTCACCCCTTTCTCCCCTCCCCTCTCCTCCTGTCCTATCTCCTACCTCTTTCTCTCCTTTCTCCTCCTCTTTTCCCCTTCTCCCCTCCCCTCTGATCTCCTCTCTCACCTCTCCCTCTTTCTCTCCTATCTCCCTTCTCCTCACCCCTTTCTCCCCTCCCCTCATGTCCTATCTCCTCTCTCTCCTCTCCCTCATTCTCTCCTATCTCCCTTCTCCTCACCCCTTTCTCCCCTCCCCTCATGTCCTATCTCCTCTCTCACATCTCCCTCTTTCTCTCCTATCTCCCCTCCCCTCCCCTCGCACATCTCCCTCTTTCTCTCCTCTCTCCCCTCCCCTCCCCTCCCCTCCCCCTTTGGCCCTCAGGAGGTGGACACCAGACAGGAAGTGGCTCCCAAAGCGGAGGAGGAGAGGGTGGAGTCATCGAGCAGTGAGGGGTTGGCCGCCATGGCCACCCCCACCAATAACGGAGCAGCAGAACAAGGGGGCGGGGCTTGTGGCTCTAACGTAATTGAAATGGGTAGGTGGTGTGTGTGCGTGGGTGTGCGTGTGTGCGTGTGTGTGTGTGTGTGTGTGTGTGCGCATGTTTAATTATCCAACTATTTCTGTGTTTTTTGTATTTTTAAAAGGTTTTATTTTTTTTGCACTCTTCATATATATATATATATGCACTTTATTCAAGGTTATGATTCCTTACACGATTCTTTTTTATTTGTATTTATTTAAGGTTTATTTGAATAGGGACAGATGCAGAAACATAGATTAGCTTGAGACAGTCATCCGATGTTTGCATCAGGCTAATCAAAAGCTCATCAAAGCTAATTTAAGACACTTGTCTCTAGGGGGGCTTTTGGTTAAAAATAATAATACAGATTTACATTCTTAAAAAGTAAGGCAATAGAAAAAGAAAGGATTTTGATTTTTTAATGATTTTTTTAAACTTTTTGATGGATCTATGAAAGGTGGTACTAAAAAAAAGCACTATTCTATAAAAGGGGACATATTATACCAGCAGCTGTGAGTGTGATCAGCCTTACAAGCCGTTTCGAAAATAGGCCCCATATGACATCACTAGTGGGCGTGTCCACCTAGATGTGTGCTTTAACTTAACTGTTGAGGGCAACTGCTGATGGTTAGAATCAGAAAGACAATTAGGAAGTGCTATGATTGGACCGTTTCAACCAACCAGGAGCCAGAGGTGGACGAGGAGGAGGAGCTGAAGGGGGCAGCGAGCGGAGGCAGGAGGAGGAGGAGGAGGAGGAGGAGAACGGGGAGGTCTGGAGGAGGAGGCTCACCACGGAGGCCTCCGGGGGCGGGGCCCAGAACCAGGAAGTGGGCGAGGCCACGGCGGTGACCCTGCAGGACGCGCCGGGGGAGGAGAGGGATGCAGGTGGGATGGAGCTGGAGGCGTTGCCGTGACGACCGTAGACAAGCTTTATTGACCTTTTGACCTCGGTTGATTCTTGTTCATTAAACATGTCGTAGCGGGCTCGTGGGCCTGCTCTCCCCTTTAACCCCAAGCACTCCTGCTTAAAGGGGACATATCATACCACCAGGTGTGAGTGTGATTAGCCATTACAAGCCGTTTTCAAAATGTGCAGCATTGTGATATCACAGGTGGGCGTGTCCATCTAGATGTGTGACGGATAGATGGACACGCCAACCTGTGATGTCACAATGCTGCACATTTTCAAACCTGCTTGTAATGGCTAATCACACTCACACCTGGTGGTATGATATGTCCCCTGATCCTCAGGCCTGCGTCGTTAAAGGGAGGAAGTCCATGTAAGGCTTGGGGGAGGAGCCAGCAGGTTGCCAGATATACCACTCCTCTAACTCCTCCCTGCCGTCTGCCACAATATGCAGTATGTTCTGAATTCACACTCTGTGTGTGTGTGTGACTGTGTGTGTGTGTGTGTGTGTGTGTGACTGTGTGTGTGTGTGTGTGTGTGTGTGAGACTCTGTGTTTGTGTGTGTGTCTGTGTGTGTGTGTGTGTGTGTGTGTGCAGGCGCTACAGCTCAGCTCAACGGCCACCCGTCTGTTCCTCGCACCCTGCCGTCCCTGCGTCACGACATCAGCCGCTACCAGCGTGTGGACGAGCCCCTCCCGCCCAGTGAGTGTGTGTGTGTGTGTGTGTGTTTCAGTGTATGTATCTGTATATTAAGTTTTTCTGTGTGTCACTGTGTGTGTTTGTGTGTCACTGTGTGTGTGTGTGTGTGTGTGTCACTGTGTGTGTGTGTGTGTGTGTCACTGTGTGTGTGTGTGTGTGTGTGTCACTGTGTGTGTGTGTGTGTGTCACTGTGTGTGTGTGTGTGTGTGTGTCACTGTGTGTGTGTGTGTGTGCAGACTGGGAGGCCCGCATTGACAGCCATGGCCGGGTGTTCTACGTGGACCACGTGAACCGGACCACCACCTGGCAGCGGCCCACCGCCCCCCCGCCCACACAGACCCTGCAGAGGTCCAACTCCATCCAGCAGATGGAGCAGCTCAACCGCCGGTACACACACACACACACACACACACACACACACACACACACTTAGACACACTTAGACACGCAATAATACACACTTGTAGACCACACACTTACACACATGTACACGAACACACGCCTCAAGCTCATTAGCCCCGCCCTCTTCCCAGGTATCAGAGCATCCGCAGGACGATAACCAATGACGGCAGGCCAGACGATCAGCCGGCCAACGAGCTTCCAGCCGATGAGACGGACGCACACCCTCCTATCCCAGGTGGTCCTCAGATCGCGATGCATGCTGGTCCTTCGACATATAATCCAGCTTTCTAACTATCTGTCTGTGTGTGTCTGTGTGTGTGTGTGTGTGTGTGTGTGTGTGTGCGTGTGTGTGTGCGTGTGTGTTCCAGAAGCGCGTCGGGACGCGGCGGTCTCCCAGGCCAGCCCCCGGTCCCGCCTCAGCCTGCTTCTCCAGTCCCCGAGCGCCAAGTTCCTCACCAGCCCCGACTTCTTCACCGTGCTGCACGCCAACCCTGTAGGTTCCCCTCCTCCCTTCCCCTCTCTCTCCAGCCCTCTCCTCCTCCCTTCACCTCCCTTCATCTCTTTCCCTATCCTCCTCCTTCTCCCTTTCCCCCTCTCTCCATCCCTCACCTCCTCCCTTACCTTTTCTACCTCTCCATCCTCCTCCTCCTCCCTTCGTCTCTCTCCTCCATCCTCCTCCTCCTCCTTCTCCCTTCACCTCTATCCATCCACCTTCTCCTCCCTTCATCTCTTTCCCCATCCTCCTCCTTCTCCCTTTCCCCCTCTCTCCATCCCTCACCTCCTCCCTTACCTTTTCTACCTCTCCATCCTCCTCCTCCCTTCGTCTCTCTCCTCCATCCTCCGCCTCCTCCTCCTCCTCCTCCTCCCTTTATCTCTCCCTCCTCAATCTGTATGCTCTCCTCTCACCCCCATCTCCTCTACCTTCCATCTCCTTCCCACCTCTCTTCCTCGCTGCCACTCTAACCCCCCAACCAATCCCTTCTCCTCCCCCTCCTCCCTCCGTCTCCTCCAACTCTAACCTCCGCTTAATCAGCCATCCTTCAAATTGTCCTTCCTGTCCGAATGATGTCATCTCTCCCTCTCTCCCCCCCCCCCCCTCCCCCCTCTCCCCCCCAGGGTGCGTACGGCCTGTTCACCTCCAACACGTGTCTGAAGCACATGGTGAGCAAAGTGCGGCGCGACGCCCACCACTTTGAGCGCTACCAGCACAACCGCGACCTGGTGGCCTTCCTCA
>NC_136937.1:29190449-29232349 GCF_949987615.1 Pollachius pollachius | reverse complement strand
CGGGAGAGGGGAGAGAGAGAGAGAGAGAGCGCTGGTGGAGATCGCGTGTGTCTTTTTTAAATTTCTGGCTAGACAATGTTAACTTATTTATCGTGTGTGTGCGGGCTTGTGTGTGTCCACAGCCTTTCTTCGTGGACCACAACTGCCGGGCGACCACGTTCATAGACCCCACGGCTGCCCTCCAGAGCCCCCGGCCCTCCAGCCTGCTGGCCCACCGCCAGTACCTGACCCCGCCAGCGCAGCCACAGCGCTGGGGAGGTCAGCCCCCACCCGGCTGGTACGACACACACACACACACACACACATGCACACACATACAGACACACGCACGCCAAACGCACGCAAACACACACCAAGCACAAACATTTACATTTACATTTACATTTAGGGCATTTAGCAGACGCTTTTATCCAAAGCGACAATAATTGCATTTGTTACAATAAGTACATTTGTCATAAGAAGTGAAACAATATATCGCTGTCGGTACAGTAAAGATGTTCATAGAACCAAGTGCAAGTAGTACAATCGCTAGGCTAACCCATTCCCCGTGTAAAGCAGCGATAGCAGCTACTGTAGATGCTACACAATTAAGTACCTTGAATAAGTGTAATGAACCAGTGCCAGGACGTACAAACATTCAATGGTGGCTGTGCATTGGTTTCTATGCAGAGTCGAGATGAACTCTGAACAGGTGAGTTTTGAGTATTTTGCGGAAGCTGGTGAGCGACTCTGCGGTCCTGACATCGGTAGTGAGCTCGTTCCACCACTGAGGTCCCAAAACAGAGAAAAGTTGTGACTTCGCTGATCGACACCCACCAATCACACGTACACACCACACACACACACACACATGCACACACACACACCAAGCACCAACGCACGTGATGTTATGTTGAAGCTAGGGAAAGCAATTTATTTTAGACACGTTTTTGTTATATTAGTTGAAGTTCTCTTTACATCCCGACAGCAATCAATAAATCAAACGACAAGGAAATAAATCTGGTATTGCTTACGGTCGCGGGTCTGTCTTAAACCCTAAAAAAAGTATGAATTATTTAATTCAGCCCGAATTCTTTGATTAAAACGATTCAAAGTCTGCGTTTCTGGTGTGGTCCCCACAAGCCTGCTTAGTTTCCTAACGTGTGTGTTAAGGTCCTCACAAGCCTGCTTCATTTCCTAAAGCGTGTGTTAAGGTCCTCACAAGCCTGCTTCATTAACATGTGTTTGATAAGGTCCCCGAGATTTCTGGTGTAGTCCTCACAAGCCTGCTTCGTTTCCTAACGTGTGTGTGATAAGGTTCTCAGAAGCCTGCTTCATTAACGTGTGTGATAAGGTCCCATGTTTCAGTTGTGGTCCTCACAAGCCCACTTTGTTTCCTATAGTGTGTGTGGTAAGTTCCCCACAAGCCCGCTACGTTTCCTAAAGTGTGTGTGTTAAGGTCCTCACAAGCCAGCTACGTTTCCTAAAGTGTGTGTGTTAAGGTCCTCACAAGCCTGCTACGTTTCCTAAAGTGTGTGTGTTTGGGTCCTCACAAGCCCACTTTGTTTCCTAAAGTGTGTGAGTTAGGTCCTCACAAGCCTGCTACGTTTCCTTAAGTGTGTGTATTAGGGTCCTCACAAGCCTGCTACGTTTCCTAAAGTGTGTGTGTTAAGGTCCTCACAAGCCCACTACGTTTCCTGAAGTGTGTGGGTTAGGTCCTCACAAGCCCGCTTTGTTTCCTAAAGTGTGTGGGTTAGGGTCCTCACAAGCCTGCTACGTTTCCTAAAGTGTGTGTGTTAAGGTCCTCACAAGCCTGCTACGTTTCCTTAAAGTGTGTGGGTTAGGTCCTCACAAGCCACTTTGTTTCCTAAAGTGTGTGAGTTAGGTCCTCACAAGCCTGCTACGTTTCCTTTAGTGTGTGCATTAGGGTCCTCACAAGCCTGCTACGTTTCCTAAAGTGTGTGGGTTAGGTCCTCACAAGCCCGCTTTGTTTCCTAAAGTGTGTGTGTTAAGGTCCTCACAAGCCCACTACGTTTCCTAAAGTGTGTGTGTTAAGGTCCTCACAAGCCTGCTACGTTTCCTAAAGTGTGTGTGTTAAGGTCCTCACAAGCCCACTACGTTTCCTAAAGTGTGTGTGTTAAGGTCCTCACAAGCCCGCTACGTTTCCTAAAGTGTGTGTGTTAAGGTCCTCACAAGCCCGCTTTGTTTCCTAAAGTGTGTGTATTAGGGTCCTCACAAGCCTGCTACGTTTCCTAAAGTGTGTGGGTTAGGTCCTCACAAGCCCACTACGTTTCCTAAAGTGTGTGTGTTAAGGTCCTCACAAGCCTGCTACGTTTCCTAAAGTATGTGGGTTAGGTCCTCACAAGCCCGCTTTGTTTCCTAAAGTGTGTGTATTAGGGTCCTCACAAGCCTGCTACGTTTCCTAAAGTGTGTGGGTTAGGTCCTCACAAGCCCGCTTTGTTTCCTCACCTGTGTGTGTTCAGGCTTCAGAGGAGCAGCGTCACGGCGGGGCCCCTCCTGTCCTCCCCCGGCCCTCCAGCACCTTCAGCTCCAACAGCAGGGGCCAGAGCCAGGAGGTGGTACCGGTTGGTGAGTACACACAACCACAACCCCACACACATACACACATCTATACTTGCATGCAGCTCACACACACACACACAACCCCATCCACACACACATCTGTACGCACATGCAGCTCACCAGTAGGGCTGGCCCAAATTATTTGAATATTCGAATACTCGTTCCAAAATTAGCATTCAAAGCTTAAATCAGTATTCAGAGCTTCGTTTTGTTTTTTGTTTTTTTTTGCTCAACAACTTTTTTTTTGAAAGAAGCTAGAACTGCAATATAATGTCAGCAAATAATATAATATTTAGGATATAAAAGTTAGTAATATTGTAGTAGTAGTAGTATATTGCTCATTTAGGAGGATATTACATCACTAAGTGTCACAGCGCATCCATCACCTCACCTCCGAGCGCACGAAGTGAGGGCACTTACTTCAACATAGACAACGAGCTGGTTCAAAATGCCCCAAAAATCTTCAGATTGGGAACGGCAGAACCACCTTCTGGCGGTCTTTGAACTTTGACCTAGTTGGCCACTGACCTTTCAAAGCGCAACCGGTGAGACACCAGCTGTATGCTACGTGACGTTACCAGAGGCAAACTATAAGCGACACCAAGCAGAGAATGAGAGAGGTGGAGGACGTAAAGATATCTTGTTTCCCTTAACTTTATAACACAACATTAGCGGGATCTCGGGAGGAAAAGTAATGTTTAGCGATTGTTTACGTTCGCTGTACAGCGCCGCGCCCATCAACTGTGACTGGATGCTGCAGAGCGTGAGCGTCTTGGGAATACCCGGTCAATATAATGGATATAATATGGACACATAAGACAATCAATATTCGGTAATTGTCATGGATTTATTGTACAAATTCCCTGAAAAGATGCACGTTCCAGGATGAATTGTAAAGCTCCCGTAAGGGCTGAGATGGCAGAGAGGACAGCTGATTCGGAACGGAACAACAGCTGTTTTTCTGGAACGAGTATTCGAGTACTCGCTCGGAAAAACTAGAGTATTCAAAGCCTAAAAAATGGCATACGGGCCAGCCCTACTCACCAGTAGCGAACCGTGACTCTTAAACCTTAGCCCTCTGACCCCTCAGAAAAATGAAAATGAATATGTGAGTCCAGCCTTAGCTATGCAACGAGCAAACGGCATGGAGGGAGTGTGAGTTATCACCTGAACCAATGTTAGCCCTAGTGTGGGTCTTCCTCTTTTTAATTAAAGTTCACCTAGAAAACGGCGTGGATAATGAAACCGAAACAATATCCTTCTCACTAGCGGTTTCGTTACCACGGTTACGGCTGCTACTGTGAAATAGACCGAGTCCCGCCTTGATGTTCAAATAATGAATTAATAAAATAAAATTACAATATCTTGACTATCCTAGGAGAGGGCCTAGGGGGCCCTGACGTTTCCCCTCTGTAGCTAACAAACACAACACCAACACACACACACACACACACTTCCTTTGACCCCTGTGCTGTGTCTTCTGCCTGCCAGCGTACAACGAGAAGATCGTGGCGTTCCTACGGCAACCCAACATCTACGACATCCTCCAGGAGAGACAGCCGGAGTTCGGCCGCAACCACGCCCTCAGGTTCAATTTAATTCAATTCAACTTTATTTGTGCCGCCCTTAATCACAGGCACAGTCTCAATGGGCTTAACAGGGCAAATATTGATGACACCCCCCTGACCCTAGTCCCGAAGAAGGCCCCCCCCCTCCCCCCCCCCCCCCCCTCTGAGAAATGGAAGTGTGTGACGTGAACGTAACTGTGTGCTGGTTGCCATGGTGACAGGGAGAAGGTGCAGCTGATCCGTGCGGACGGCGCGCCGGGATTGGCCAGGCTCTCGGGCGACGCTGACCTCGTCATCCTGCTGAGGTAACGTCTGGGCGCGGTCACTTCCTGTTAGGGGAAAAGGTCACCACGGGCAACCGTGGCATTAACGACCGAAGGGCGGGGTGGGTTGGATGTAGAGGGCAGGACAGTCTGGTGTGAGTCGACGTCACGTTGGATTAAAGTGTCTGCTGGGCGACTGAATATCAACGTGACTCATCTAACATCAATGATTGATCAATTAGTCTTTACCACGCTCCGAAAAGGTTTTAATTATATATCTTTGTCTTTTAATTCTCTCTCTCTCTCTCTCTCTCTCTCTCTCTCTCTCTCTCTCCCCCCAGTCTGTTTGAAGAGGAAGTGATGTCGTACATCCCTCCGCACGCTCTGCTGCACCCCAGCTACTGCCAGTCACCGCGGGGGTCTCCCGTGTCCTCCCCTCAGAACTCCCCCGGTGAGAGAGAGAGAGAGAGAGAGAGAGGGGAGAGAGAGAGAGAATATTCACTTTTTATTATGTTATGCATAACATGGCACGCAACTGGAACTGACTTGTGTCAATGTGACGGATGATGACACAGCCTAAGAGGGATAAAATTGGTTCTTTTCTTTTTTTTCTCTTTCAAACTCACAATTGCATTACAGTTTGGGTTATTCTGGGATCCAGCCTTATTATGTTAGAGCAGAGCTTCTGATCCAGTAGCCCTACCATCTGACAGCAGATATATTCTGGGGGGGAGACGGCACAGAGATGGTCTGGAAAGTAAAAACCTCAAGGGCCTCAACGCCTGGTTTCGTGTTTTGTTCCGGAGATATTCTACAAAAGAAAACTAGGCGTTGGATGAAGCTTTAAGTAGGGGATTTTGTGTGAGTCTTCCGACAGTCTTCACGCGTTGATTTGAAACCTTACAGACATCGTTTCCTAACGTGTATGTGATAAAGTCCCCACATTTCTTGTGTCGTCCACACAGTCTTAACGGGTTGATTTTAAACCTTAAGAGACACGTTTTTACAGTTAAAGGACAATTCCGATATTTTGAACATTGAGCCCCCTTTCTGGTTTGTCTAACACCGAAATTTTGGATATTGGTCCTGGCTCGAGTATTTGGTTAATTTCAAATCGCCCCTGCCTGCTTCACAATGGCTGGCTATGGGCATTCAAAAATACCCCTAAACATTCGTTTTCAGAAACGTGAAACTCATCAAGTGGTTAGTGGTGTTCGTTGATGTTCCTATTCAAGTATCGTAGCGAAATACAGTTTCTGTCGTATTTTATTTGGCATTTCGTAAATCGGCATTTTGTAAATGAAACGGAAACCAGACCAGAACCGGAAACGGAAATGGGGGTGCTTGTAGGCTTTTCGCTCGGTTCTCTGTGTCAACAGTAGGGCTAGAACCGAGCGAAAAGACTACAAGCACCCACCTTTCCGTTTCCGGTTCCGGTCCACTTTCCGTTTCATTTACAAAATGCCGATGGAGTATTAGCAAAATACTCGAGACAGGACCAATATCCCGGACATCAACATGAATGGTTGAAACAAATACGAAGCAAAAGAAAGTGAATCGCCCAGTTCACTCAGATGATCGACCTTAGATATTAATATAAAGTCAGATTTGTGGGACTGCAATTTTTGCTGACTGATTAGCTGTTGATGCTGTATTCCAGGAACCCAGAGGGCCAACGCGAGGGCCCCGGCCCCCTACAAGAGGGACTTTGAGGCCAAGCTGAGGAACTTCTTCAGGAAGCTGGAGACCAAGGGCTACGGCCAGGGGCCCGGGAAACTCAAGTAGGGGCCCTATATGTGTCCTTTTGGCTGTGTGTGTTGGTATCTGTATATGTGTCTGTTTCTATCACACATGCCTGTGTGTTTATTATGTCTATGCATGGATCTATACTCGCTTTAGGTAAAATAGTCTTCCAGATCCCTAAATGCCAATATATATACTAGTATGTGACCTCCAATAACAAGTGTGTGTGTGTGTGTGTGTGTGGCTGTGTGTGTGTGTGTGTGTGTGTGTGTGTGTGTGTGTGTGCGTGTGTGTGTGTGTGTGTGCAGGCTGATCATCCGGCGAGACCACCTCCTGGAAGACGCCTTTAACCAGATCATGTGCTACTCCCGCAAGGACCTGCAGCGCAGCAAGCTCTACGTCAGCTTCGTAGGGGAGGAGGGGTGAGTCTGGGGGAGAGGAGGGGGGAGGGGAGGGAAGGGAGGAGTCTGGGGGGAGAGTGGGGGGGAAGTCTGGGGGGAGAGGAGGAGGGTGTCTGGGGGGAGAGGAGGGGGAGTCAATGGAACAAGGAGCCATGAGTCTCAAACCGTTTTCCCACGTGAACTCCAATGTCCAGAGAATCCGGTCTGAACATTCTCCGGAGTCGCCCTTTGACGCATGCAGTGAACGACAGGAAATGCTCCATGTCACAGGGGTTTCCACATACTGGCTCTTCTCTACTCTGATTGGTCGAGGGTGGGGGTGTGGCCTGGGTTGCGCCTAAAGGAACCAGGACACGATGCAAAACACATGCGGCCGGAAATCGCAGTTTGCTTATTGCTCATCAAAGATGGCAACGTCATTGCGTTGATGTATTCAGACGCATCCGCAAGGCCCTGTTCTTCGGGGGGGGTTCACGCAGTTCGCAGACGTAGATGGTCATCAACGCTCCTAGTGAATTCTACTTCTTCTTCTTTGGTACAGCAGGTGGCGGGAAATACGTAATACGCAAAACAGGATGTAGTGTCTGTGAGCTCTCAGGACAATGTCCACACTCTCTGTCCACACCGGGGCTCAAGAGGACGTCACACACACACCTTGGTCTGGGAACCCGGCAGGGATGAATCAGCTTAATGTCCGGACCTTTGCGTTCTCCCGTACAATCCCTTCCGGGTCCTGTCTGGATGGGTTCAGGGTCGCGGTGCATGTGTGTGAAAAAGAGGCCTCAGTCAGGGGAGGAGGACTCAGTTTTGAGCAGAGGAAGTAGTAGCCAATGGGACTCTTGTCATCTGTTCATGGTATGTTTGGTTCTTGTTGTCCACGAGAAAGCATGGTTATATAAGGACATGGTGAAGTCTGGAATACTTCTACCAGGCAAATGTTGTGTTCTGTAAACACAAAACATCTTGCTTCATTTATTCCTTTCTTTTCTTTTTTCTCTCCCTCCCCCCTCTTTCCCTCACTCCCCCCCCCCCTCCTCTCCCTCCCTCTCTCCCCCTTACTCCCCCCTTCCCCTCCTTCCCTCCCCCCTCTCTCCCTCTCTCCCTCCCTCCCCCAGGCTTGACTACAGCGGCCCTTCCAGAGAGTTCTTCTTCCTGGTTTCCAGAGAGCTCTTCAACCCTTATTATGGGCTGTTTGAATACTCGGCCAACGACACCTACACCGTGCAGATCAGCCCCATGTCGGCCTTCGTGGACAACCACCATGAGTGGTGAGGAGACACGCACGCACGCACACTCACTCACTCACACAGATAGACACACACACACTACACAACAACCTAATAACTTTTTGGCAGTTATTACATTATTGGCCGTTATAACGTTATTGGTTGCAACAGGGAATCACCTCAATCACTATAAATTAATATAAATGAAATAAATGCAAATGCATGAAATGAAGACCTCCCCTGCTAACCATAGTCACTAGGGTAAGGAAGTTCCTTACCCTAGTGACTAGGGGAAGTTCTGGTGGACCGTCCTCCAGGGCAACGGGACCACGTGGCATAGGGCTAGGGCCTAGTCCGACAAGGTGAAGCCTTTCGGCCTCACACCCGACGTTGTCCCGCTGCCCGTGACGTTGTCCCACTGGCCTCACACGCGAGGTGGATATATATCGCATTTAGGCAAAAAATAGGTTCGGCGCATGTCGAGGTTTGGACAAAAAACTGCATCTTACGTTGACGGAGCAGTGAATAGGTTCAGTACGCAGCAAAATAGCATGACAAACTGACTTTTTTAATGTGGCGGTTATCGCGTTTTGGAAAAGAGCTCCTCATGTGGAAACTTCCAAGTCTAATTTAAACGAAATTATGAAATATTGCAGCTAGTCCTGACTTATTACAGCAGAAACCAAAAGGCTGGCTAGTTGAGGGCTACCTAGAAGTAGCCTTCTTTGTCACCTAAATCTACCTGAAGTAGAAGGAACGTGCATAATCTTCATAATGGACATCTATCTCATGACAGTACAACTAAAATAGCCTGTATTTAAAATATATCATGAAATATATTATTTGTGAGTAGGCTGTAGAAAATCATAGGAGTGACGTTTGTTAAATAAGCAATTATAAGAAAAAGGTATGCAAATGTATAAATATATGTAAATACTTAACATTGATCGTGAAAATGGTTAATTTAACTGAAAGAAGGGGGTAGGGACCTACAAGCTTTTGCTTCTCTTGGAGGTGGGGGAGGGCTTGGCCTGAACTGTGTGCGAACACACAGTTCACACACAGTTATTCTAGCACTGACCACTAGGGTTGCACTCCGAAAAGTACGTACACACACAGATACACACACACACACACTTTAAATCCGGTGAAACCTACCCGACGAGGACCTATAGGGATATTGAGGGGTACATTGCCAAGAATGTTAAAATAGTGTTTTCTATCGTTTGCAATGCTTGTGCCTCTGGGGACCTGGACTCAGGTCCTCACCGCACACAAGGTCCCCACGGGTTTGGTGGGCAACCAGGTTCAAGTCCCCACCAAGTAGCAAAAACAAGTTCACACTTGGACAGATAGACACTCACAAACACACTCACACACACACACGGACAGATAGACACTCACTCACTCACTTACACAGACAAATATATACACACCAAACGGACAGATACACACACAGAGACACACACGCACACACACACACACACAGATACACACACAAACACACACGTTAAAAAACGCACACCTATACCTATATCTATACCTATACCTATATCTACACACGCAAAAGCACATATAACCTCAAACATACACACACATTAATACTCTCACTATTAATACTTTTACTACGATTAGAGTCCCAGTGATTTTAATCTGTGTGTGTTTGTGTGCGCGCGTGTGTGTGCGTGTGTGTGCGTGCAGGTTCCGGTTCAGCGGTCGGATCCTGGGTCTGGCTCTGATCCACCAGTACCTGCTGGACGCCTTCTTCACCAGACCCTTCTACAAAGGACTGCTGCGCATGTGGGTTTACACACTCGCGTCACCCGCCCACTCTTTCCCCCTTGCCGCCTGGCTATCTGTATCCCTCTCTGTATCCATCTCTCTCTCCATTCAGTTCAGAGGAGCTCTGCCGGCATTCGAAACAAACACACTCAGTTTGTGCCAAGTAACTAAGGAAAGGTTCAACATTGAAATAGTTCCATGACCACACCTGAAAATGGATATGCAGTCAGAAACTACTTGAATACGACTGATTGTGTAATACTACATGAAATTGTGTTACGTTGCGATTTGGCTGGTTGATTTGTGTGTGTCTCTCTCTGTATATATTTACATGTCTCTCTCTCTTCCTCGCCCTATCTATCTCCATGTCTCTCTCTCTCTCTCTCTCTTTATGTGCATACCTCTCTCTCTCTCTCTCTCTCTCTCTCTCTCTCTCTCTCTCTATGTGCATGTCTCTCTCTCTCTCTCTCTCTCTCTATGTGCATATCTCTCTCTCTCTCTCTCTCTATGTGCATGTCTCTCTCTCTCTCTCTCTCTATGTGCATGTCTCTCTCTCTCTCTATCTCTCTCTCTCTCTATGTGCATGTCCCTCTCTCTCGCTCTCTCTCTCTCTCTCTCTCTATGTGCATGTCTCTCTCTCTCTCTCTCTCTCTCTCTATGTGCATGTCTCTCTCTCTCTCTCTCTCTATGTGCATGTCTCTCTCTCTCTCTCTCTCTCTATGTGCATGTCTCTCGCTCTCTCTCTCTCTCTCTCTCTCTCTCTCTCTCTCTCTCTCTCTCTCTCTCTATATATGTGCCTGTCTCTCTCCTAGCCCGTGTGAGCTGAGCGACCTGGAGTTCCTGGACGAGGAGTTCCACCAGTCTCTGCAGTGGATGAAGGACAACGACATCGAGGACATGCTGGACCTCACCTTCACCGTCAACGAGGAGGTCTTCGGGCAGGTGGGCGTCTTAAAAATCCTCCGATAGGGCGTTGTTCGTAAGAATGCATCGCAGGGTTTTGTGGGCGATGCGGCGAGAGTCAAAACTGCTTATTTTGTATGCGAGAAAGCTCATTTTCTCAAGAAAAGGAGGAAACTGGACAGAAAAGGGATTGATTGTTCAATCGCAGTGACCTAACCATTAGTTAAAGTTTGTAAAACAAGACTATGTCAATATGTGTGTTACCCGTACATTTGTGTATGGCATGTGTGTTACACGTGTGTGTATTTCCTGTTTGTTACACGTGTGTGTGTGTGTGTGTGTGTGTGTGTTGCCGGGCAGATCACGGAGCGGGAGCTGAAGGTGGGCGGGGCCAACATCGCCGTGACGGAGAAGAACAAGAAGGAGTACATTGAGCGGACGGTGAAGTGGAGGATCGAGAGGGGCGTGGTCCAGCAGACGGAGAGCCTGGTCCGCGGCTTCTACGAGGTGTGTGTGTGTGTGTGTCTGTGTGATTGGGTATGTGTGTGTGTATGTGTGTGTTTGTGATTGTGTGTGTGTGTGTGTGTGTGTGTGTGTGTGTGTGTGTGTGTGTGTGTGTGTGTGTGTGGATTGTGGCGGCGGTAGATTGGGAGAGAGTAGAAATTTTACATTTTAGGGACAGTGGATGTTGTGGGGACAGTTGACATGGGGACAGTAAATAGTGAAATAAGTAGACCTTGTGGGGACAGTATATTGTGGGGACATTAGACATTGTGGGGACAGTAGATTGTGGGGACAGCAGATTATGGGGACAGTATATTGTGGGGACATTCGCCATTGTGGGGACAGTATATTGTGGGGACAGTAGACAATTTAAAGGCAGTAGACTGTACATTGTGAGAGCAGCAGAAATTTAAAGCACAGGAGATCATGGGGGCAGTAGACATTTTGAAGACAACAGACATTGTGAGTGAAGTCAGGGACAGATTTGTAGCGGTAAAACTCGTTTTCTTTTCGGTGCTCACACCCTCCCCCCTCTCCACCCCCTACAAGGTGGTGGATGCGCGGCTGGTGTCCGTGTTCGATGCCCGCGAGCTGGAGCTGGTGATCGCAGGGACGGCGGAGATCGACCTGTCGGACTGGAGGAACAACACGGAGTACAGAGGAGGTAGGAGTAGAAAAAGAAAATACGTGATTTATGGATTCATTGGTGTAGAGGTTCCTTTTTTTTATGATTTGTTACTGTTAGTATAAGTAAGATGTTACTGAAGTAAGATTTATTTTTATTTTACAATTCAATAGTTCAATAAAGATGTTATAATATTAATTCATCTCAACACATAGACCTTGCCTACAGGAAAGAGCAGTTTATATGTTGACTGCTTCCAACGTTGTGTTGGTCATACTGTAGAAAGATGTATTGCTTGACTTTAGTGAATAATACAGAACATAACAAACCTTAATAAAAAAAATCATATGCTAAATCGCAAGCGCACTATTGGTCGAAATAATCGCAATTCGATTATTTCCCCAAATCGTTCAGCCCTAGTACCAATCCATCGTCGTGTTTGTCGCCTGCAGGTTACCACGACAACCACATCGTGATCCGCTGGTTCTGGGCGGCGGTTGAGAGGTTCAACAACGAGCAGCGTCTGAGGCTGCTGCAGGTAGCCTGTGTGGCATCGCTCGCCCACTCTCTCTCTTTAACCCTGAACCTCCATCTCTGTCTCTCCTCTTCTACCCTTCCCCCCCCTCCCTTTAGCTCCTCCCCTCCCACACCCTACTCTCTCCCCTCTCCCTCTCCCCCCTTTAGTTCTCCCCCCCCCTCTCTCGCTCTCTCTCTTGCTCTCCCTCTCCCTCTTTTCCTCATTCTTTGAAAACGTGTCACCAAAGCTTGGAAAGAAACAGAAATTAATATGTCACTAAGCAAGTCTCTCCATCGGTCTCTCCTCCCCCACCCCCTCCCCCTCTCCAGTTTGTGACGGGTACGTCCAGTATCCCGTACGAGGGCTTTGCGTCTCTGCGCGGCAGCAACGGACCGCGCAGATTCTGTGTGGAGAAGTGGGGGAGGGTCACCTCCCTGCCCAGGTGAGACACCGCCGCCGTCGTCCCCGGCAACAGCAGACAGCTGACGGGGAAAAATGACGACAACAGTAACGTTAAGATGAACATATGTAAACAAGTGGGGGGAGCAAATAACTCTTGCAGGTGCTGAACGTAAAACAAAGAGAAGAGTGGTTTAAGATGCAAATGTCTTTCGTGTACTGAATGTAAAACAAAGTGGTTTACGCCTGCGTTATGTATTCTTTTCCATTAGCACCCTCTAGTGGCTTGAGTTGTAGCTACAGCCATAGCTAATGTACCAGAATATAACGATGTATAGAGAAATTAAGGTCACAGTAAATAGCTGCACTAGCAAAGTTACAAATAATTTCCAGTCACCACGTGGCTTTGTGCCAAGGACTCTTTCCCAATTCCATACAAAGGGCAACCAAGTCAAATATATTACAAAATATAGAAGCACAACAGTTACTATAAAATATAAAAATGCAAACAATGTATACAATAACCATTTGTTCTGGTTTCCTCTCTCCAGGGCTCATACTTGCTTCAACAGACTGGACCTGCCTCCATACCCGTCCTTCTCCATGTTGTACGAGAAGATGCTCACGGCTGTGGAGGAGACCAGCACCTTCGGACTCGAGTAGAGCCAGCCGTTGTATCTCTAACCGTGTTTTCGTGTGGATCAAAAATGAGGAGTACCGGTTCCAGCCACCAGATGGCGCCAGAATACAGCGGTCGGTGGATGGGTTTGATATGAGGGAAATTACACATTCCAACAGCCCATTATTTTTCACGTGACCTTTGAACCAGGAAGTACTGACGAAATATGGATGTGAGCCTATCACTGACCGTTATTTTTAAGGCTTATTTTTCCGAAGAACTATGTGACTAGATGGGATTCAAGTTTTTATTTTGTTTTTGAGATCCGTACAAACCCTGCCACTTTACTGAAGTGCAGATGCATGTGTACGTGTACGTGATGAAACCCTCCTTCTCGATATTTATTGCTGAGCGATGAAGACATAGAAGCTTTTGGTTTTCAATCATGGACTCAATCATGACATAGGATTAGGAGATGCTTTTTACAGTTCCTGCAATGCTAGGACGGGAGAGAACACTGCTTTTAAGTCTCCTGAAGGCTATCAAAGAGATGAACAGACCTCACCTTCACCTTAAGACACAATGACAATGTCCTGTTTTTTTTTCTTTTATTGCTACATTTGAGTTTTTTTGTTCAAAAAAAGTTTACCATAGCGAAAGGAGTAGGTGAATTCACCGAATATTCCACACGATGAAGCTGCAATTCACATTCAGGAACTTTCTCAGGCCTAATGTTGCTACTTTCGCCACAAAACCTATTCGGGGACTATTTGAAGGTCAGTCGTTTTGGCGCTCCCATGTGGTCCAGCAGGGTAACTACCCGTGTGGATGCACAGTAGCACTTCTCAAAAGTCAATCCTTCAGACCATCAGAATGAAGGCTGAAACGGGGGTATTTTGGGGGGGGGGGGTATAGACAAAAAAAGCTTTAATGTTGTAATAACAGTATTTCCAGCTTTTTACAAATAGCGGATTTTCTATTAATCCTGGTGGCGATATGTTGTATAACGAATGTAACTGACTTTGATGACGTAAACTATGAGTGGTGTGCGTTTTCCCTTTTCATGATCTGAACCAGACTAATTGTTAATTGAAATCCTCTGTTGCTCGGTGGTTTCCCACTTTTCGTACAAGTCGATTTTTGTACGAATCGTACTAAATTAATTTGACCACAAAGTAAAGTAGTTATTTTCTTGGGCTGCACGCAAAATGCTTATTCTCAGCCTGGCCTTCTATATATTAATGTGTATATATATATATATATATATATATGCATTTCTATAACTTATACATTTTAACAAACGTTGATAAAGTTCACATAATTGATCCGTTAAGTGGATTAAAACTGCCATTTTGACACGGTCATGTGTTTACAAAATGCATCTTTTTTAAGATGCCCTCACAGATTTTTTTGTTCAACCCTTGCTTCGCTTTTTTGAATTTATTTCATGATGCCCTCAACTGAGAATATTGGGAAGGTTCTGTAATTTTCTGAAAAGATTTTTATTCATCGTCATTCACCAACGCTTTTCACCCCTAAATTTAGGCCTATAGCATGATTCTTCATTGACCGATACTTGTGATATTACCAACCAGTTGTATTTGTCAAGAGCACCTAAACAACACACACTTTGGTTACACTGGAATACATCACATCTTCCCTACAAAGATTGGAAAATATTTTGATAATTAGGCTCTATAGTCTTTTTTACATTTTTCAGTTTTTTGAGATGACCCAATGTTGTAGCATTTGTGTTAACGTAACTTATTTTCAATAACTTAACAACAAAATAAAATAATCATAACCAAGAAGCCAAGCCTGATAAAAGGCCAGCTTGAATTATATCCATTGGTGACATCACAAATGGGGGTTCCCAGTCTCACTCCCCCATGTCACCAAGTGGCCCTTTAAGGGCAATTGTCAATATTAATATTGATTATTAGTAGTAGGATCACCATGGCCTACAAGTGGCCCTCTTCACTGGCCTTCCCTTTGCTCTATGAATGTAAGCAAGCCTTTTTGTGAAGTCACTGCCACGCAGAACACTAGCCTGGGTTGTAACGATGACAGCACCTGCCTTTCTGCTGTAACCTTTTCTACACACCAATGGGCTTAATTCACACTCGTTGGATGGGGGTGGATGCCCCCCCCCCGCCCAGCTAGCATTTAGAACTAAGATAGCCGTTAGGTGGATAATGCCCATGATCGCCAATATTGACATGAACTTAATCTTAAAGACACCATTGAGTAAAAAATGTAACTTTGGTCATGTTAAAAAGATAAACATTTAAAGTGAATATAATTGTAACTAAACTGCATTTAGAAAGATAACACTTTGGTAACAATGTTTTTAAAAAAGTTTTGTATTTTGAATTGCTAAATTTCAGATGCTAACTGATTTTAAAGCGAGTCTCGGAGCTGCTTAATGTTCCAGGTTTACAATACCAGTGACCAGCTTTTCTGCCTCTCACATTTCACACAGAAACCTAAATCTTTTCCTTCCAGCGACGGATCACATACTGTTTGCGTGGTGAATGTACCAGGAGGTTTCAGGGCCTTAAGCAAGTTGTGGCTTTACCTGTTTGTCGCCCTATTGTCTCGAGTCCTTCTTTGATTTGTGAACATAACTGCCTCAAACTCAACCTCCAAAATACTCTTGTCTCTACCATCACTGTCTTGCTCTGTTCCACAGTCAACTGTCATTAAAGATGACATGAAATTCAATTCAATTAAAAAATTATATTCTTATTCCCAGTCATACATTTCAACAGGTCTACGAATTACTTTTTTAATTAGATGTTGTACATACAAAATAAAGATGACATACTCAACAGATTTTAATCTTGGTTAACTGTTTAGTTAGGGCCTAGCATTTTTAGTGATAGAATCACAACCTGTTTAGCATGACCACTCTCCCATGTTTTGCAACTTTTGTCACAATCAAACACTGAGGACCAAAGTCCATTCCCACTATATGTTTTATTGCCACACTGTCATATTTGGACATAATATCAGAAACAAGAAGATTTTCTTCGTTAAAATGTCTTTAAAAGCAGATGATCAACTCAACAGCAGATGATCAACCATCGCTGAACTCCTTTCTTTGCAAACATTGGTTATTTTTTTGTTGGCACTTGTGCTCTGGGGTTTGGCCTAGCACAAATGCCATGTCAATATTTGAAAATAATATGTAGGTTTTGGGGACAAGTGTCTGGCTGTAGAATTCCACTCTATGCAAAACTTCACTATAATTTCATCTCTGTGTCACTCACTGATTGTAAAGAGATAAACGGAAAGATAATAAATGGATACAAAAATATAAAGAGATGTTTCATGTCACTTACTATGTAACTTTGCTAATATTGATTTGTATGTGATTAGTGATGTTATGTGAAATATAATTCCATGTATAACCTCTGACTATTGATGCTTATCCCTGTTTAAGTGGTGCAGTTAAAGGCAGTGTTGGCTAACCCAGGGTTCAAGTCCTGCTGATTCCCTTTAATGGAAGTGTGTTATTTCTATATCATGTGACTTGTAAGGTCAAGTATAACTACAGAGAAAAGGTTAGTTGCCAAGTTGGCATCTTGGTGGTGCAGTGATGAGAGTGTTAGCTAACACCTGTGAAGGCTGTGGTTTGAGTAAGCGCTCACACTGACACCCCCAAAAGGTCTCCTAACATGTCAACAAAATTATGATCTGAAATTTATTTTCAAGAAAAAACATTCCACTTGCATGGTGGGACTAAAACCATGGATTCCAGTGATCACAATAAATAGCGTCAATTTGGCCTGACAATCAATTGTCAGGCCAAAGGAAACATAAGGTGCAACACTATCGTTTTGTTGTTATAGAATATTGTCAGGCCAAAAAAAACAGAAGGGTACCACTGTCTTTCTTTTATTCATTATAGAATATTGTCAGGCGAAAAAGAACATAAGGGGTACCACTGTCGTTTTTTTTTTCGTTATAGAATACAACATAAGGGGTACTGTCACACCAAAATTGTACCGGGGGCGAAAATTGTACCGCCTACGTAATCCGCGTTTGAAACATTAGGTCATCGTTCGACGCGATTGTCCGTTGCCAGGCAGGTTTCAAAAAACATTCGCGCTCATGTTGCCAAAGACGAAATAACATAATACAGATAACACTTGTTTTTACTTTATATTTGTATTGTATTGAATTTAGCTAGTAAACTGAGTGTTTAAAGTGTATCATAGTCTAGCTAGCTTGTGTTAATACACTCAGTTTACTAGCTAAATGTGATTCAACAATTAAATACAATACAAATATAAAGTTAGCAACGCAAATAAATGTCATTTGTAAAATAAGTGTTATCTATTAAATGTTATTTCGTCTTGTGACACTCAATGAATGAGCCAGAATGTTCGCGAATGTTCATAAACCTCCTTAGTCATCGTTCGCCGCAATAAAATATTGCCAGGCCAAAAAAGACATAAGGGTACCACTGCCGTTTTTTTTGTCATTATAGAATATTGTCAGGTGAAAGAAAACAAAGGATACCAGTGTCGCTTTTTTCAGTCATTATAGAATAAAACATAAGGGGTACCACTGTCGCTTTTTTCAGTCATTATAGAATAAAACATAAAGGGTATCACTATATATATTTTTTTCATTATATAATATTGTCAGGCCAAAAAAAACATAAGCTGTTCCACTGTAATTTTTTATGTCATTATAAAATATTGTCAGGCCAAAAAATCTTTTTTTATCTTTATATAGCTAATAAAACATATTTTCAGGTAAAATTAACATAAGGGGGTACCACTATATTTCTTTTATTTGGCATTGTAGAATAAAATATAAGTGGTATCCCTTATGTGTTTTTTGGCCTGACAATATTTTAAAAGTATGTTTGAAAAAAACATTACGTTATCTTTCGGCAGACAATATTTTATAAAGACAGTGGTACCGCTAATGTTTCATTCTATAACACCAAAAAACGACTGCAGAACCTCAGTATTTTTTTGGGATGAAAAAAAAGACAAGGATAACCTTTATTAAACTTACGTGGTAACCCTTGTGTTTATATAAATTTTAATTCACATAACATTTTAAGTTTAAGTGGGACTGGAACCGGAAAAGGTATGCAAAATATTTCATACGATTCGTACAAATATCCGTGCCTGCGCAAACCCCGAGGAGTGCAGAACCAGAAAACATTAACACGCAATATTACACTTTTTCGGCATTTTCATAACATTTCAAGCGAGAAATGTGTTTTATTGTCGTAATAATCGTTCAGTGAATGAATATGATGTTTTGTTAGTTAAACTACTCCCCATCCGAATATCTGGAGCATCCGGGGGGGATAAAGAGATCTCATCTTTTCACGCAGTGGCATCGCTAAGGTGTTTTGGTTTTCTTTGAGTCTTGTTTTAAGAAGGTTGTTGTTAAAACTGTTCCTCCTTTAAGGCAAACTGTGCACTGCCAGCTCTATGGTGATGGGACTGGCCGGTCGCAGAGGATTGAGCTTTGGCGTTCATTGACTAACAGTGGAGTCACAGGCTGGCAGTAACTGACCAGCCGACATAAGCTTGTGAAACCCCCATCCTTTCTCCTACTCATGGCCCTCACCGCACACCGGAGCACAAACTCCATGAAACCAAACGGCGTGCTTCAGCTGCCTATGATAGAAATTGAGAGGTTCTTATATTTAATAAGTCATACTCGTTTTAAAATCCAAAAGATATTGACCCATTTATTCATTATTCACCTTTGTGACAAACATAGTGCAATAAAGACAACGTACCATCACCGAAAACATATATAATTATTAACAGCATCAATTATAAAGGTCTGCTGTCCACAAGAAGGTGAAAACATATAGCTTAACCATCCAATCCAAACGAGACGTTTTCTTCTCTGTATCCGTCTTCTTTTTACAAAAATAAGTCATTTTTTGGTGAGCAACGACTTGATCTTAAAGCCTCGATCATTGGAGCGGTTCCTCGCTCCTCATTGGTCCTCTTCATGCCTCAGACAAGATGGCATACACAATGACATCAAATATCGCCCAAGAGCATACCGGTCGAAATCGGCCCGGACCGGTCTGGAGGCGGGACGACAAGTAGGCTCCTCCTCCTCTCCCTGGGATGTTTGACGAGAAAGATTCAGCCATTCCGATTGGCTGGGGTCTGCCGGCTCCCTTCGTCTGAACGGCGGGAAGGACCAACCGCGTCGGCCAGTGCAGAATGTCGGGATATACGATTGGTGGTCGTCTCGGCTGAATCTGCAGGCATGGGAGACAGGGTGTCAGCCTTTGTTGAGGTACTGAATGCAGAAAACACACACATATACACACATATACACACACATATACACACACACACACACACACACACACACACACACCTGTTGATCTTCACGGCTGACATGCTGGTCGAAAGGTCGGGCCAGGGTGGAAGCGGCCGTGGGCTCGCCATGGCAACGTAGTCCTCCCCGTGTGGCGTGTGGCGGGTACCTTGGGGGGACATCGTCATATACGTGCCGCAGGAGACGGTCGCCATGGACACCGCCTCCACAGCCATCTCCATGTAACCGCTGGCCTGGTGGGCGGAGCTCAGATGAGACCGGAGACAGGGACTCGAACCGTCGCTCTTGCCACCGGGAGATCCGCCGTCGCTGGGACAGGCGCCGGACGCTAGCTGTGATCGGACGGTTTCGGCGGCGGCGGCGGGGAGGGCGCGCCGAGGCGCTGCAGGCGAGACTTCTCGCCCGACCTTGTCCCGGGAGCAGGCACCCCGGACCCTTGGGTCGCACGGGGGACGTCGCGGCCCCCTCTGCTGGCTGTCCGAGGCCCCTGGGGAGAGCCTGAAGTCGGGCAGGACTCTGAGGGCCCGGACCGCCTCTCGGACCGCCTCGTGGATCTGCTGGGCCAGGCTCAGGTCCGCTGTACCGACCGGAACCAACACACATCAATAGAGACGAAGCTTCAAACAGAAGCTAAGGGAAGCTCAATGCATGCAAGATGTTAGCTTGGCCTGCACAGAAAGCGTTTTCACTAGAATATGATTTGATTGAATGACACAAAAGTGACAAAACATAAGTAATTAACCTTAAATATGTAAAAAGTATAAATAAATAAGAAGGAAGCAATGTGGTTAAATAGTCCCTGCATACTGCTGCTGTCAAGTGTCAAGTGTGTGCTTGCATTCTAGTTTGTGTGTTTGTGTCTGTTTCTGGTTGGAGAGAGGGGATTGCTGATCAGCTGATCTAACCCTTTAAGTATTCATTAGAATTGGCCCACCAGTGGAACAGCAGACTCCCTTGCATCCATCCCGAACCACACATGTCACCATGTTAAATTAGCAGTACGCTATGTTGTATTGCATTCAAGTCCACGCCTTTGCCAAACGTGACTGTGACCGAAAACTATTTAAATAACGCAAACTACATAAATGTCAGGAAACCATGGTAAAACAACACGTTTACATTTAAGGCATTTAGCAGACGCTTTATCCAAAGCGACTTACAATTTGTCGTAAGAAAGTGAAGAAATATATTGCTGACGGTACAGTAAGGATGTTCATAGAAACAAGTGCCAAGCACTAACAATCACTAGGATAACCCATTCCCCATATACAACAAAGATAGCTAGGATAAGATACTACACAACTAAGTACTTTAACTAAATACGACATACAAATAAGTGGGTACATTAAATGCCAGTGTACACTTTATGTTGAAAGTATAGACCGTCGCGATCCTATTGAACCGAATGGCGCGGTGATTATTCCTCAAAACGAGAGCTGGTAAATTGTGAAAAATGAATTAAACTGTAATCAGACAACACGGTTATATGCTATAGACCCTAGCCTAGAGTATCTGTGGTATAAAGGCTGGAACGAATTTCGAATTCTAAATATGTACAGTTTATGTTAAAAGTATAGCCCGCCGCGATTCAGTCTGTATACCACAGATACTATAGGGTAGGGCTGGGCGATTAATCGAATTTTGATCGCGATTTCTATTTTAACGTCTAACGATGACAAAATTAACATAATCTGTTTTTTCGTTGTTTTGTTTTTATTTTTTTTTATGTTTTATAGAAAGGGCAGAACAGCTGAGTACATATCTGCATATTATTTTAGATTGGAACAACTTATTTTTTACGATTTTGTGTATTTTTTTAAGGTGAAATTTCATAGTTCTCAATTGCAAAGTTTTTTTTGGGAGAGACATGCTGAATAAATACAACATGTTTCCAAACTCAAAAATAATCATTTGAATAATCGTGATTTCAATATTGACTAAAATAATCGTGATTATGCTTTTTCCCCATAATTGAGCAGCCCTACTATAGGGAATAGCATATAACCGCGTTTTCGGATTACAGTTTAATGCATTTTTCACAATTTACCAGCTTTCGTTTTGATGGCTGAACAGACAATTTGACTGGAACTACTTGCAGGTAGTTGTTTTTTTGCGTTTAAGATACTGTGATTTCTTGCAGACGATCCATGGCTGCCTTTGTGAATGTCGGCACACATCGAATAATCGATTATTCGTTCATACCACCCACCGATTATTCGACCATGAAAATTTTGAGTTATTCACATACCTAACATTAAGTGCCAGGACGAATAACATACAATAAGTAGGAGGGGTGAGACGGGGTCTAGGTGAACTCTGAACAGGTGGGTCAACACAGATGTAAAACGACGACCAGGCCGCCGCCTTCCCGTGCTGTGGGGCTCCGGGCTTCCCTACCTTGGTCTTTGGCCTCCATCCACACCTCGCCCGGCCCGTACGGAGAACTGCGCCCCAGCTCCATGAAGAACATCCCATCGCGGTGACCGAAGCGTCGCACGCTCAGCAAGGGCAGCGTCACCGCCGGCAACCGGAGCCAGCCGGCCGCCGACCCTCTGACCAGGAAGAGCGAGTCGGCCGAGAGGTAGAGCCGCATCTCCCCCGCGAGGGTCTTGGTACGACCCAGTTCCATGGGCTTCACGGTGACGAGCCAAACCTAAAACAAAGAGCGAAGGTGGGGGGGGGGGGGGGGGGGGGTACGTAAAATAACAAGGTTGCACAAACACTGATATTTTCTATTTAAATCAAGTTCGGTAGCCTTAAAGTTAGGTTTATAATGGATAATTTAGTTTGTTGCCATCTGATAAAAAAAAACGTAGACTACCTCTTTAAATACACCAGAAGTAAGAGTAGAATATCCATCGTCTTCATCGTCCAAATGTTCTCCTCCTTCGTCTTCCCCCTCTCCCCTCTCCTCAGTGTTATCTTCGTATCTCTTCTCCTCCTCGATCAATCTCTTCACGGTGCAGTACCAGTCTTCTTGCTGGCCTGTGTCTTCGGCCACCATAACCAGAGTGTAATCCTTTGCGTATAGCGCCACCGTGTGGCCTTTACTCATACTCGACACTTTGCTCACGCCGATGCAGCAACGAAGATTAATCACTCTGGAAAAAAAAAACAGATTTTAAACGCGTATTCAATGAATACAAAAAATGTCTTCCGCTGCTTCTGAGGCATTGCAAACGCCACACAGGCACGTTTATTTAGTGCAATAGCTACTTCAAGAATCGTTCAAACCAAGCTACATCGTCATGAACACTTTACTCTTAGCGTATACTGGAATATCTACAAATAAATAGATAGACAAGTCCTACCTTCGCTTGCGGCAGACGACGAGCGCTTTACCTGCTGCTGGTGCTGCTGCAGGGGGCTTCTGCATCGCTTCGAAGCTCTCCTCGGTGACATACCACTCTAAAAGAGCCGGCCGGGTGGGACTCCCAGCCCTGAGGACGAAGTAACGTCTGTGGTGCCGCTCGGCCTCCCCCATGTACCCCCGCTTCACCACGTCGTGGTCCCCCCCGCCGACCCCACCGGCTGTCAAGCCGCGTGTCCCGGAGTGGCGGGCCGCTGGAGGGCCAGCGCAGAAGGCCCCGCCGTGGGCATGGGAGGTCGAGGCGAGGGTCACTTTATCCCGGATCGGACCGCTTTGATCTGGGGATGCTGTGGGCGCGCTGGGGTCTGGAGTAGGACCGCAGCAGCCACACGCCTCCGCGGCCTCGCTCATTTTCCCCAACAGCTGCGTGGGTCGTCGTCGTGAAACAAATAAGCGTGCTATGGGTTTCTTAACTAGGCTGTAAATGTTTCGACCCTAGGCTATGCAAAAATATTTCCCAATTGAATGCCCTCAGAAGGAAACGTGGGCATCGAGTTGTGGAAATGAGGACTGAGAGGACTCGATTTGGTTTGAAACTTTTTTCTTGGTTTGTTGTTTCCACTCATTCTGTGACGTCATGGCACCTGCAGGTGGCACAAACACGGTTAATACAATGCATGAAATATACGAAAACAGCGTCTACACCAACAATTGTTAACATCCATTTACGTACACTGACACATTTAATGTCAGAAAGTTAAAGCCCTGATCACCCGTAAGGAGTTAGAACATTAAGAACATTCGCGAAGTCGTTCATTGAGCGCGACAAGACAGATAGCACTAACTTTACAAATTACATTTATTAGCGTTCCTAACTTTATATTTGTATTGCATTTAATTGTTTAATTGAATTTAGCTAGTAAACTGAGTGTTTAATGTGTATCATAGTCTAGCTAGCTTGTGTTAATTTAATTGCGATAGTAGATAGATTATAGGTAATAGATAGATAAGCAGGCATTTACTAAGTGGTAAATGTTTTTTATTATTATTCACGTTATCCCCATAGCATTAAGCTATTACTGTTTAAGGAAATAGATAAATACATTGATAATATGAATGAATAAGTTTAAAATATAGTAGATAACTTAAAATAATGTCCTTGATATAGTTTTTTTTTAAACTAAACCTTATGGTAAAGTTGAAAATGAAAACAAGACAAGCACAGTAGGGAAATACATTTATTTAACAAAGTGGCAGATATTTTGTGATCTAAGAATAGGACGTAATGAGGCTAGTTGTTATCTCATCTCAGGAGGAGTTAAATCAATCTGAACGCTAGGGCATAAATCATGTCTTCTCTATGTAGAATATATTAACACTGTTTGCACTATTGTCCACTGCACTAACACAACACAACACTGACACTACCTTACACATAGCATCACTTAACCCATTCAATCTCAGTCTCATTTCAATTAATCTAACACCAGGCCACATTTGAATAACATTTAATTATTTGCCTCAGATATACAACTAACATTGACAACAATCTTATATGTAATGATCATGCTTCAATATAAAATGAAAAAGGTGATAATGCAGTTTCTTGATGCATGTCATTTATAAGCGCTGAGTCTAGCTTGTTCCAGGTTCAGGTTGATTCACCACACTTCCAGAAGATGCTGATTCTTGATGTCCCTGGTGTTCTTTGGCCTCTGCATGGTAAACTCTTCCTGTCACAATGTCTTTGAGATAAAGATAGACAAAGAAGGAAACAAATCCACAATGAAAAACAGAAATGGAATGGAAAAATGGTCTGTTTTAGTAGTAAGCCCTCTCACCAACGTCAAGGTACAGACCTTTAGAGAGGGTTTTTTTTTTTTTTTTTTTTAAGGCTGACGCAACTCAACTCAAATGTATTTATAGAACACATTTAAAAACAACAACTGTTTACCAAAGTGCTGTACAATCAAAAATAGCAAAAGCGTTAAACATATATTATTTATTCCAGAAATTAATCATTTATCAGGCTATATTATACTGTTTAGAAGATGCATTAAATATATACAATATCCATAACATACGAACAGCAATATTGACAGTAGAACTATTAAGGAAAATCTGAATATTAACAAGAATCAAATAAATCTCCTCTTCAGCAAAGGGACTCATACCTACCAGTCCTACAAAGGAAGAAGACTGTGCAGAATAGTTAGAAAATGATTTGACAATTTGGACAAATGTATTCATAAATATTCTGTACATGGGAAAGACAGGACTGGTGAAAGGGCCTACCACACCTCCTGCATGGGACCAGAGGTGCTTTTCCTTGCCTGATGGTCCATCTGCAGAGGCAGTACACATCCACATCAATGGCGAATGGCTCGGCAGTGGGGGACCTCATGGCTCTAGGGAAGAGTTGCACTTCTCCAGCCTGAAAACAGGAAAAGAGGTGACTGCGCATTTGTCCTTGAAAGTATTGGACTGTGGTGGGACCCTCACCGCTGCAAAGAGCAAAACTGTTGGCAATAGCAAACAGTCCACAATCTGATCCACCTGCCTGCGGCTGTATGTCAGGCCACTGCAGTCGGACACTCTTCCCTGAAAAAGCAAGCAGACCTGTGACCTGTTCAATGAAGACCTCTGTCCTGGTGTGTCCTAGGGAGTCAAAAATGTTTACTGAACCTCCCTGGCAGCCAATGTCACTTACCGTAACCCAGTGACTTGCAGCAACATTGAGTATCTGTACAAACCCTTGTGCTGGCTCGGTCAAAGTGGACAGCAAGGCTAGGGAGGTGGTGGCATAGAGCCCGTTGACGTTGGGGTACTTAGCCTTAAGCAGGGCCTGAGCATGGTCCATAGCATGGTCATCCAACCAAGTACTTGGGTTGCTGAGCATGGCCCTGAAGTCCTCCACCCATTTGCTCAGTGAAGCTGGATAAGCCTGGCCTGGCGGGACACTAGTGATGACAACATCACAGTCCTAAAACCAAAAAAACAAACATTTCACTTATTTAGCAACAATGTGAGCATGTAATAGAGCAACCAAAGTATTTATTAAGTGAAATTAAGACTGACTGAAATATTTACCTCTAGTGGGTCCTCCTCCAACTCTGAATCTGCTGACTCAGATAGATTGGACACAGTCTCCTTGGTGGGCCAGGCAGCCTGGGATCCTAAAGGGGAAAGAAGCACCTTATCAAAAAGCTTCATAGTCACTTCTCAGTATAGTCTATTAGTATAGTCTGTGGTCTAGATTTGAATCATTCAATTAACATACTTCTCCGCACAGGCTTCACTGAAGCATAGGGTGTCCTGGTCTTCAATGGTTTTCCATCCAAGGTCTCCAGCTGCACAAGGTTATTGTCAGTAACCTCAGTAACCCTGAAAATATCAAACATCAATGTGAGAGCTAGATGAGTTGTTTTTTATATATATAATTAAAGAAAGGATACGTGTTGGAAAATTGGACATAAAGTCAAACCATTAATTTAATTTATTTATTGGCAGGATAAGCCCCTTGAGATGAAGCATCTTGTTTTCGAAGGGGTCCTCGAAACTTGATGCCTTTGATGTCTTAACCATTTTTGGGTATCTTAACCATTTACCTGTACACAGTTGGCCAATCTGGGTCCATGGTTTGACCATGCCTTCCACGCTTCCGCTCATTCTTCTTCAGGACCTCCATGCCTGGTGTGATCCTGAAGCGCTTGGTCCTCCTCTTGTATGCCTCTTTCTGTCTCTCCTGGGCCTTCTGTATGTTGGCAGTCACCTGATGCAGGATAGTTAATCGATATATGAATATTCTGCCCTCGCAATTGCCTTTCTGTGCACATAAATACATAATGATAATAATATAAATAATGATTTGCTTCCCATTTATAAAACACTTGCCTTGTCAATGACCTTTCCATCGCTCTCAGCCCTTGCCTGGACGTACTTCTCAATATCCTCCTTATCTGGAGAAGCAATGTCCACATCATCTGGAAGATCTCCAGTGGTCTTAAGTAAAAGGAAAAAGAAAAGCAAAGGACAAGCAATAAAACTATGCTCCAATCAGCCTCATAGAAATTATTATTTTGACACATATACTTTTCATGTTGATTCCCCACTGTTAAGTTGTCTCCTCATACCATACAAAGTATAACTTCCTCCCTGAAGAGTAAAAATGTTGATTTAGAAATTGTTAACATGGTAATATGAGAAAGTCAACCACTACACACCTCTGAAAACAGACGTGGCTCCCGTCCATACATCAGACGAAAGAGCGAATACCTGGAAGAGGCTTGGACACAACAGTTATTTGAAAAAACTATTTCTTTTAATTTGTCTTCCAACGTCTCCTGTTGTCCATCAAGGGTCTTGCCAATGGACCTCTTCAGTGTCTGATTTGTCCTCTCATCCAGTCCGTTGGTCTGTAAAAACAGCAAAGTACAAGCAAGGGGAATAGAGAATTGGAAGAGTGTCACAAATATGTATAAGTTAATAGTAACATTATTTAGAAGCTTATCAATCTTTCTTTTATGTCAGTTATATTTCTTTATTACACAGCTTTGTTGAATACTCGATTCTGATTGGTCAATTAGGGCATTCTACGGACTGTTATTTCTGTATAGCAGACCGCTGCTATGAATAACAGACTTTTGCTATGGACGTCATTCTGATCATATTCGCGTCAGGGTCCTGCATCACCCTGTTGGCGTTTATTTCTCAATAATGACCGTCTCACTGTACATTATCCCATACATAATATACACTATACCTGAGGATGGTATGCTAATGTGATTCGGTGTGTGACACCAAACTCCTCAAAAAGGGACTTGTTTACCTGAATTAAGGAATTCAACAGTTATTAGATTTCTTGTTTGCCAGTGTTAATCAATCACTGTTAAATGACCTTGTTCCAGAATTCACGACCCTGGTCTGTCAAGAGGACCTCAGGAGCACCATGGGTGTAGAAAATGTCCATCATAGCCTGTGGAACATCAAAAGAAGCTGAAATCATTCTCCACCCAATCATTCTCGGTGGCTACGCTGCAAATGTTGCTATGATTTACACACCTGTGATGTGGCAGTTGCAGTCTTGTCCTTGATGGGCCTGGCCTCCACCCACTTGGTGAAGAAGTCAGTTGCTGTCAGGCAGAAGCCGTTCCCATTCTTTGAGGCTTTGAATGGTCCAATTAGGTCAACACCTAGGGTAGGGACAGACATAAACACATGCCCACAGGCCGTGACGTTAGAGAGATAGAAAGGGCAATACAGTACATTAAGAAAATAATACAAATTAAACTATGACTTCAAGAGGTTGTAGCCATTTCACAGAACCCAAAAGCAAGATATCCCACCAATCATATGCCATGGTGACTTTGGTTTGATGGGCTTCAACTCTGGTGCCTCCGTTTTCACTCGCTCAAACCTCTGGCATGACATACAGGTTTTCACCTTTACAACACAAGGAAATTAAACACAACAGATTTAATAATATGCTCTAGAGTAGAGGTGATTTTCTTTGCGTGTCACAGTAGTTTGAATGAACAATTACTTATATAAGGCAATCACTATAAATTATTCTTTAAATTTCATGTGCCTCAGCGTATCACAGGAAATATTAGAGCTCATCTGGATCAAACACAACTTCAACAAATTGGTCACTTGCCCATTCATGAATATCTTTGGTAATTGCCTTCCAGTAGAAGCGTTCGTTGATCTTGTCCAGCATCCTCTTGATTCCAAAGTGGCCAGCATGGACTTCTGTCAGCACCTCAACCTTCTCTTTCTTAGTGAGGATCACCCTCCTCATTGAATCGCCATTCTCCCCAAGGTAGTACATGCAATTCCCTAAAGAGATTGCTTATAACTCAATTCAGTTTCCTTTGCAGGGCCTACTAATTTGTTAAAATGGAAGATGAATTAAGATGGACTGCATAAAATATTATTTATTTAATTACAGAATACCTTTAAGAGTGAATTTCTTTGCATCCCTCCGGATCTGCCTTTTCTCCGTGAGAGAGCAACCTGCTTCATACATCTGAGACGACAGATACAACAAAATAGAATTAAATGACACCATTTTCAATCAACAAAACCTATACACCTATAATAAATAAATAAATCCATCCATCCATCCATCCATCTATCTATCTATCTATCTATCTATATTAAATGAACACAAGATAGCTAGCTAGACTATGAGAACGTTAAACACTCGGTTTACTACACATTAAACACAGAGGTTACTAGCTAAATTCGATTAAACAATTAAATGCAATACAACTATAAAGTTAGGAACGCTAATAAATGTAATTTGTAAAGTTAGGGCTATCTGTCTTGTCGCGCTCAATGAACGACTTCGCGAATGTTCTTGAACTCAATGAACGACTTCGCGAATGTTGTTGAACCTTCCTACGTCAATCGACGCGATCGTCCGCGATCATCTGTTGCCAGGCAGGTTTGGAATGGATTACGTATGAATTACGTTCCCGGTACAAATTTGGCACCCGGTACAAATTTGGTGTGACACAGCCTTCATAATTATTTAACCATTGCATGACGGATTGAAACGGACATCATTGTTGTAGTGGCTCGTTGGAGACCACTAGGGTGCGGCAAACACTTCGCCGCCTGACGGTATCAAGACGTTGATTAAAAAGAACATCCACTAGTCTGAACATGTCCGCAACATGTCAACAATTGGCTACTGTAACACAACGACGCACAACTTAAATGCTGACTTTCTTTGTTGCCAATTCGGTTCTAATCTGTTTCCAGTTCAGACATGGATCTGATATTGGCCACATATAAAGCGGTAGTACAGTGCCCCTTCAGAACGCGGCTGTTCGGGACGGGCCTATATCGCCTGTCCTCCCGTGTGGACGCGTGCAGCTTTTGATGGCCAAAATAACCTAACAAACACACCAGATATACAGTACAGATGTAGGCACACGTTAAGGCCCAGAGTGAAGACCACATGTCCCAACGATAGGGGCCGTCAGATGCTCACACAATGCACACACTCATTCGAATCTATCTGCTGATAACACTCGGCCACAGCCCGGGGTGCTCAAGGCCAGGCAGGTGCTCTCGAGAAACCCCCACACCAGACTTGACACACACAACTCGCAACACACAATTTGCTAGAAGAAAACACATAAGGCTGATACACCCAGAAGGACATTACCTTCATTTGAAGCAGAACCTCTACAGAGGCGAAGCTCCGGATGACCTCAGCGCTGACCTCAGGGACTTAGACATTTTCGCTCGATCGATCTCTTACGCTCTATAGCTCAGTATAACCTTTTTCACCTTACTAAATCGAGGCCCTCGTTCCGACAATTTTATCTCCTCTCCGTCTCAGTTTATCTGCTCAAGTAACTAGGCAGACTATTTTTCCCAACAAATTGGTGACCACGACGTGATTCTTTAAGAATTGGACCGTGACTGGGAAAACCACTGAGGACGTAGAGGAGGACACCCCGGGACCCCGGAGCGCCGGACCGATTCCTGTAGTCTCACCTCGGGCCCAAACAAAAGCTAGGCAGAACCTGTTGATAAAATCCAAACTCTGCATAGTTATATAGGAACCACATTAGGAAGTGAGACTCTAAGAACGGTCTGCTACAGGACATCCCACGGGGAGAAATCTAACTGCAACGTAGTGTTAACCTGCCAAAGCCCCACCCTACCAGAAAAGCGTAACAGATCGACTCGTCTTGGGAGGCGGAAAACCCCCTTCACCAGGTAAAGAGCGTAGAGGACCCTTAAGGTCTAGATCCGTATAAGGAGATCCGAAGGGTCCATATAAGGAGACCTGGAGAACAAATACTAACATTAACACTAACACTAAAAGGTCCGTATAAGGAGACCTAAAATACTAAAAGGTAATAATAATCTAAATAAATAAATAGATAATAATAATAATAATATTTTTTATTAATAATAATATTAGGGTGGAACGTGGAATAGGCAGGAAGAGACGATGGTATATGCGGTAGCGGACGGACAAATACATTGACCGACGCAGACAGGGATAGAAAGAGACCTCTCGCCCCCACCTTCACAGACAGGACTGTTCTCTAGATATTCAGGTGTGGCAGCTGGCCGCACATCTCTTGGCAGACAGTGTGGGTCTGTGCGCGTCTATGAGTGTGGGTGTGTGTGTCTGTGTGCGAGTGGGTAATCTGAAATGTATTATTGTTGATTTATTTTGTACTTAAACACAACGAGAAAATAGTAAATGCTCATGTTTAATATAACAATATAATTACATGATATTCCTGAACCTGATTCAAATGGCAGTGCAGTGTGTGCACGTATGAGTAACAGAGAGAGAGAATCAGAGCGACAGGGTGCGTGTGTATGAGAGGCTGTGCATGTGTGTGTGTGAGAGGTGCACTTTAGCAGATAGAGGAGCAAGTCTCCTGGCTGCCAATGGAGTGTGGGCGTCTGACTTTATGATCTGCTCATATTAATGTTTGTGTATCGTTGTGTGTACGAGAGAAGCTGTGTGCGTCATTGTGAACATGTGTTTCAGTGTGTATGTCTCAACGTGCGCTTGTTGTGTGCCTTTGTGCGAGTTAGAGAAGCTGTGTGTGCGTCAGTGTAAAAGTGCGTGTCAGCGTGTATGTGTCAACGTGCGTTTGGGTGAGTGCGTTTGTGTGAGAGAGAGCGAGAGAGAAAGACAAGGAGAGCTAAGAGCACGCGCGCTTATCACGCACCGCTCTTGCTTGTTAGGCTGACAGGCCCGACAACTTTATTGTTCCCCGCCCGCCATCTTTTGAGTTCTCTCACTCCAGCCCATGCTGTAGTTCCCCGTCTGCCATATTTGGACTTCTTCTGAAGTCATACTCCCTTAACTTTGACTTTGACTACCCCCTGTTGGACTACATCGTTACTACCTTGACTTTGACTTTGACTACCCCTTGCTTGACTACATCGTTACTACCTTGACTTTGACTTTGAGTACCGCCTGTTGGACTACATCGTTACTACCTTGACTTTGACTACCCCCTGCTGGACTACATCGATACTACCTTAACTTTGACTTTGACTACCCCCTGCTGGACTACATCGATACTGCCTTAACTTTGACTTTGACTACCCCCTGCTGGACTACATCGATACTGCCTTGACTTTGACTTTGACTACCCCCTGCTGGACTACATCGATACTGCCTTGACTTTGACTTTGACTACCTCCTCCTGGACAACATCAATACTACCTTGACTCGGACTCAACACCATACTACATTCCCTCTCATCCTGACAACCCACTGCCGGCCGCAAAAGGAAGCTAACACTGGTTTCCCCCCAACTGCCCCCCCAGATCACGCACGCCTCAAGGTCGCGCAGGCAAGCTGCTGTACCAGTGAACCAGACAGTGGAGACAGGAAGAAGAAATAGAGGGCGACGAACGGACGCAAATGATGACAGACCAGCAGCGCGACAGGGCACTGAACTGGTTGAGCCTGAACTTCGAACCAGGGAAGGTCCTGAAAGACAACACGCGGAAAAAATGGGAGGCGCGATTCGACAAATATGTAAAAGGTTGGCGCAAAGATGGAGTGGTGCGCGCGGGACCCCTCGACCAAACCGCTCGAGCCGCCATACAGGCACATATTTGCGGCCAGTACGACCAGGCGAAGGTACGCCGAGACAACGCGGGGTACCGGGTGGGGCGAGCGGACGCCCTCGATACCCAGGATAGAAAGAGACGAAAAGGTATGTTGCTATTACACGCATTAGCCTCTTGCCATGTCCCGAAACCCCCCAATCCAGCCAAACCAGCCGTCCCAACGACCCAAACAAACCCCTTTACCCTCACCCCGGAGCCTGCCAACCCTAGCCCCTACCCTAACCCCACCACCAAGAATCACGTACCAGAGGACCCTCTGATTCATGCCTGGACAGCCCCGTCGTACCCCTCCCTACCCACAGCCGGCGCAGCGACCAGGCCATCCCCGTACGCCAACTCTCTCCCCTATGCCGCAACTGACTACCCACCCCTGCCCACCAAGCCGCCCCAAGATGATCCCGCCGCCACCGCCGTGGACCCTCCCTCATCCCTCAAGCCCCGACACCTCATGGCCCCCGTTGTTGAAATAGACTACGCCACCCCCCGGTCCCCGGTCACGGTGACATGGCACCATCCTACAACACAGACACCGGAGCCAGGAGAAGAATGGGTCCCCATCAGCAAACAAAGAGGAGGGAAGCAGCACCAAGAAAAAGGAAAACTGTCGGCACCAGACCCCCCCCATGCCAGATGATACCAGGAAGAAATGGGCCCCTGGGCCAGGAACCACCCAGGGCCAAGAACAGAAGCCAAAGATCCAGGTCTCACTCATCCACCGTCTCCCAACCAGGCCAGATCTGGACATCCGACTCCGATTCCGGAGAGTCCGGATCTTCATCCCCAGGACAGGCCGATCCAGACACGGAAAGGAGACGGCCGCGGATCAACGTCCTTGACACCAGCGCGAAGGCCCTGGCCTACATCCTGGTGGACCTATCAGTGGAGGCGAGGAGCCTGAAGACAGGAGGAAAGCAAAGGCGAAGAAAAGATACTCCGAGGTCCAGAGGCCCAAGATCCCCACGAGCCAGCACCCACCGGGGGCCACCCAGGAGATGGACGGACAACAGAAGGGAGAAAGAGAACACGTGCGGATCCACGAGAAGACCTTGGTCTATGAGGACAGAAGGAATGAAGATACCGCAGATACCCTGAACTGGGACCCCAAAGAAGAACTATGGAAACAAGAAGCCCTGGACCGAATGACCCGCCACATCCCAGGAGAAGCCCAACGTCTGACCCGGCGGCTGCGAAAAAAGCAAGGGGACAGGGACCATCGGAACACGTGGAGTGGAGCCTACGAAACGGACACAGTTGCCCGTCACAGGGATCTGATCGACTGGCGAAGAACCCCGATCCCGACCGTGCGGGCCCCAAGGAGGTGCCCGCACCCCCTACCTACTCCGCGGACCTCTACCCCCAGGTCCCCCTCCTCAGGGACGCCCAGATCTCAGAGGCCACGAACACCATGACCAGGATCAGGGACCGGAGCCAATTTACCGGCTAATGGACACCTCAACAGGAAGACCGATGTACGTTCCCTGGTCCCACCGCGATCTCAAGGGGCTAGTGGACGACCTTCCCCCGGTCAAGGAAGGGGCGGGCAAGTGGATCAGAACCTTTGAACAACTGACCGCCGCCGACCGACTCACCATGGGGGACGCCCGAGCAGTCCTCATGCGAGGAGCAGGACCCTGAGCAGTCCAAGACGTGGAAAACGTGGCCAGAACCACCAGACAGCCTGACGACTCCCCCTTCGACCCCTACCGCCCTGTGTGGTGGGACGCCCTGAGGGGCCTCTGTCCCAACCAGAACTCGGCTGCATGCATGACCGGCCTAAAAAGAAAACCCGGAGAATCGGCAGGCGAATACCTCAGCAGAGCCACCGAACGATGGAGAGACGGATTCGGGACCCGCCCAGGAGCCAGCGACGCCACAGAAGCCATGTTCCAGGTCGCGGTAGAGACGGGCCTCAGCTCCAAGATCCTGGATGGCCTCAGTGATCGGACTCGGAAGAATGAGCACCTTGGACTGGGAAGAGGCCATCACGCACAACGTAAACCTGGAACAAGACCGGGAGGAAGAAGATGCCAAGGAAGATCAAGATCTGAAAAGACGACTCCTGCGTATGGAGGTGAAAAAGGTCACCCAGGAGCACAACCGGGACAAAAAGGAGTCCAGCAAAGACCAGACCTCCGAAATCATGGCCCTCGGAGTGGCCCCACCGCCGGCTCCCAACCCCCTGCCCCAAGGAAACGGGCCGCCTCAAACCCAGGCCCAAACCCCTCCTGCCCAAACCTGGGGACCTCAGCCCCTGCAGTACCAAAACCCACAACCCGGACCCTGGGCACCCCCCCAGTATCCCAGTCAGGGCAGGGGCGGGTTTCGAGGTGGTCCCAGGGGAAGAGGAAGAGCTGGACCCATCTGGGGTTACCAGACCCATCCCTGCTATAACTGCGGCCAACTGGGACACTGGGCCAATCAATGCCCGTATCCCCGACGCCCAGGACTGCAGCACAGCCAAACGGGACCTCTTCCCAGTCAACCAACTGGGAACCATGGACACGGAGGGACAAGCCCCACATACCCCGGGACCTCAATGTACCCCGTCTGGACTGACCCAGGCTACGGCGACAACTCCCAATGTTGTCGAGACCCGGGCACCCTGAGAGGGACCCAGGTGGTAGACCTGGGATTGGGGGTCCTGATGGTGGACGGGCTCGTGGACCAGACCCCGGTCAGGTTCATGATCGACACCGGAGCAACAGTATCCACCATTGGGAACCTGAACCACCAAACCCCACCCCTCTCCACTCGAACCCTGACGACCATGGGGTTCTCGGGAATAGAAAAGGTCAGCCCCTTCACCACCCCCCTACCCCTTGCCATTCTGGGACAAACCTTCCACCACTCCCTCCTGTAGGCCCCCGATTGTCCCACAAACCTCCTAGGGAGAGACGTACTGAGCAAAATCGACTGCCACATCAGTTGCTCCCCCGACGGCACTACGATAGCAACAGAGGTCGACCGACCCCTTCATATGATGGTAGTGCATGAACGTCCGCCCCGGTGCCCACCCGTAGACGTGTATTGGATCCGGAACATGACCACCCCGGACGGACTTAAGCCCCTCGAATAAACATATCAACAATGGGCCCCCTGGATCCAGCAACAGTGGGACTTCTACCCACCGCATGACCCCCTCCACACAACACTCAATGTACTCCGGAACCCCGACGAAAGCTATGACGAGCAATGGAAAGTCGCCATGGACGGCACGGGCCAAGAATGCCACTATTACGCGATTTACCTGGGGGCTGAGGGGGTGGCGGCTGCAACCCTCCTCACCCCGGAACAGGAATACTGGTACCGCCTCGGGCCCGAATCCCAACCACATGTGACCCTGGCCGTTGCAAAGCACCACACGGCCATGAATCTGGGGCCCATGATCAGCAGAGCAACTCAAGTGCGAGAATGGACCCCAACTGACAACCCATATGTGCACCTGGCCCCTGCGGCGGCCCTGACCCGGATCTCCTTTCCCCAAACGGCCTCCTGGGGCGTGGCAGAGCTAGTGGAGGCCGAACGGACACCCCCCCCCGAGGGAAGCAACAACCTCCGCCCCCCCGGAGGCAGAGGTCCCCGACGTAAAAGCCATGTTAGATGACCTCCCTCAGGGACTCTGGGCCGCTGGGGCCTACGACATGGGGTGTACCACCCAACACAACATCCACATCCCCCTCAAACCCGGCCAAGCCCCGGTTCACCAGCCACAGTACAGAGTGAAACCTGAAGCAGAGGCGGGGATCACGGCCACCATACAGGGCCTCAGAGACGCAGGAGTCCTCCGACCCTCTCAGTCCCCCTGGAACACCCCAATTCTCCCTGTCCTGAAGGCAGATGGTCTCACATAGAGGATGGCCCATGATCTCCGCCTGGTGAACGACGCCATCGAAGGACCCCCCGAGAGGGTGCCGAACCCACAAGTGGCCCTCCACGGAATCACCCCCGATCATCTCTGGTTCTCAGCAGTAGACCTGGCCAACGCCTCCTTCTGCATCCCCCTGGACGAAGGCTCGCAAGACATCTTCTCTTTCACTTGGAGAGGCGAAATACTCACCTACACCTGAATGCCACAGGGATGCCAGTCGACCCCCACCATATTCAACGACTGCGTGCGGAGAGACCTCTACGACATCGTACTGCCCAACGGAGTAGTGATGGTCCAGTATGTAGACGACATCTTGCTCGCCGCCCCCACCAGACAATCCTGCATGGAAGCGACCAAGACCCTGCTAGAGACCCTGGGGAAAGCGGGGTACAAAGTCATGCGGCCCAAGCTCCATGCAGTCCAGCCCGTGGTCAAATTCCTAGGGAGAATGGTCGGGGGAGACAGCCGAGACATGACCCAGGATACCCGGGAAACCATCCTGCATTACCCAAGACCCGCCACGGTCCAGCAGATGTTAGCCTTTCTGGGCCTGTGCAACTACAGCCGCCAATACCTCCCAGAATTCACCGAGCAAACGACAGCCCTCCGCCAGATGGTGACCACGGCGGGCACCCAACACCTTCAAACACCGCTGGAGTGGGACTCGGGAAAAGACACCGCCTTCCAACAACTGAAGCAGGCCCTCCAAGCCCCGGCCGCCGCCCTCCAAGCCCCCGACTATACGTTCCCCTTCCATCTGGACGTCACACAAAGAAACGGAAATGTAGCGGCCACACTCTGGCAAGCAAAGAGCGGCACCCGAAGGATCCTCCTTTACCACAGCTCTGCCCTACCCGTACCGGGCATAGGGCTCCCTCGCTGTGCCCAACACCTTATGGCCATCGCCATCGCCCTGCGGAAAACACAGTTCCTCACCATGCACAACCCCACGGTGGTCCACACCTCCCACGGAGTCAAGGCTGCAGTGGAAAGCGCGCTCTTCACCCTATCATCGGCCATCACCCAGGTTCGACTGACCGAGGCCCTGATAGATCCCTCGGTGAGTTATTTTACGGAAGGAGTTAATATGACCGGGGAGTATCCCGCAAACACAGATGGGACCCCCCACAACTGCGCACCTCTGATCCTGTCGGAACTCCGAGATCGCCCTGACCTCCAAGGGTCGCCCCTGGAAAACCCAAAGACAGTATGGTACACTGAAGGATGCTGCTACAAAGACGCTGTGGGAACCAACATCGCCTCTTGGGCGGTGGTGGAACAGGGCCCGACCGGTCTCTGCCACACCAGACACTCCGGGATGCTCCCCGAGCATCCCTCGGCCCAAAGGGCCGAGCTCACCACCATGGTCGTCGCCCTTGAGGCCGCAAAAGACCTACGTCTCGACCTCTACACCGACAGCAACTACGTGTACGAGCTCTGCCATGTGAACGCCTCTCAGGCTGGGAGACGGGGGATGCGGACCTCTACTGGCGCGTCCCTGAAACATGAAGACCTCGTTGTCCACATACTCCTCGCAATCCAGCTGCCTGAGCAGGTGGCCATCATCGAGTGCCGATGTCACATCAAAGGAGACTCCCTAGTCTCTCGGGGAAAGAGCGCAGCCGACGCAGCCGCCAAGAAAGCAGGAGGCTACACCCCGCCACTGATCCTCTCCCTGTGGGACCCCCTGGAAGGGGAGCCATGTGGGAAGAGCATGAGCGACCTCCTCATAAACCTCGGTGAGATGCAGGACTAGCTGGCCCCTATGAGAAGAGCAGCTGGATCGTGCGAGGGTGCGCCCAGGACGGGTCCGAAATCTACCGCTACTCAAATGGCAAGCCGGCGCTCAGCACCCGAGCCCTCTCCCTCATGGCTCGGTCCCACCACTCCCACACAAATGAAGCCGCCAGCGCAACAATAGAAACAATCTAGGAAAACTGGTGGCACCCTGAGATGAGGGCCTACATACAGGCGGTGATCAAAGACTGTCAGGCTTGCCAGATACACAACCCACGCCCCGGCCTCAAACCTCACAGAGGCACCTTCCCCGTTCCCCAACTGCCTTTCCAGGAACTCTACATTGACTATACCGACATGGGGCTGGCCAACCAAGTACGGGGGTAACGCTACCTCCTTGTGATCGTTGACCGGTTTACCAGATGGGTAGAATCTTTCCCCACCAGCCGTGAAGACAGTGGTCAAAACTTTACTAAACGACAACATTCCCCGCTGGGGATACCCCAAACTGATCTGCTCAGATAAGGGGTCGCATTTCTCTAACGAGAAACTGCAGGAAGTGGAGGCCGCGTTAGGAATAGCTCACCGGTTTGACTCCGTCTACCATCCCCAGAGTCAGGGGCTGGTGGAAAGGGCGAACCGATCCCTCAAAAGCGTGATCGTAAAAGTAGTTCATCCCGGGGACACGGGCCGCGGCAGAAACGGCACTTGAGTGAGGAACTGTCGGCCTACGCCTCTAGTAAAAAGATGACTTGGTTAGACGCTCTCCCACTGGCGCTGTTCAGCGTCCGCACTCACCCTAGCTTGCGGAGCGGGCTTAGCCCCTTCGAGTTTGTCACTGGGAGGCCCATGCCCGGGCCACAGCCCCCCCCCCAGAGGTCCAGTGCTAGACCATTATGACGAAATCCTCCTAGAATATGTCCAGGCACTAACTCTTGCTTTCCGAGCTCTGTACTCACAGGTCACCTCCCTCCTGTCCCCTATAGCATCCCCGGCACCGCTCCTTGTTCCTGGGGATTGGGTCTGGGTCAAGGTCCATAATAGACAGTCCCTTCAGCCCCGATGGGAGGGCCCTTATAAGGTACTGTTGGCCACCCCCTTTTCGGTCTCCCTTGCAGGGAAGGGCGGCGCCCGCTGGCATCATACCACCACCCGCAAAGTGGACAACCCCAACGACCGCTCTCTCGCCGCCACCCAGCGCGACCTCACCCGACTGCACCATGAGACTACCAGGCCCGATGACGAGACAACAAGCCCGGACCCATAGACACTGCATCATCGGCATGGTAGGGTTAACCTGTGCCCTACTAGGTTTCCTGGTCCTGTGGGGGTTTGTCTCCCTTTGGGCCACACCTGTCACGGCCCTCGCAACCGAATCCCCGCCGGCGGAGACACGGCCCTCCCCGGGATCCCCAACCCAGCATCCTCAAAGCCGCAGGAGACGATCATCCCAAGTGGCCGTCAAGTCCCCAGACGACCCCTGCCTCAACAAATACGGTGGGCTATCTCTGACCTATGCGCACGGTTCCAGCACCACCTACTCCTTCCTCCTATGTGACATCATCCCGTGCGGGGGCAGACCTGCAGCCTGGGTGGGGTACGATGTGTACCTCTGTGATGGCCAGAAGGGTTCCTTCGAGGGAGTCCAGGGCAACGGGGTGATGGTGTCAACCCACGGCGGCGGCAAAGGCTGGTGTGTAGGGTAAGCGAATGTACTGTGGATGACAGGGGCGAGCCAGAACCATTATGTGACCAACCGCTCTCAGACAGCACACAGACAAGACGGGACGGCCGCACTGCAGGCGAGAGGCTCCCTCTCAGAGGGCAACGGCAGGGTCACCCTTACCCTCAAGAACATTACCGCTATCCCGTACCGAGGGTGGGGCAAAGCCACGTTAGAGTCGTCTCGAGCTTGTGGCGTGGACACTGACACCGTTTATCTTGTGTTGGGGGTGCTGCAGGCCGGTACGGACACGAAAGCCTTGCTAAAAGTTAATTTTCGACCAAGCCCTACGCCCCACACGGCCGTACCCGCCGTAGCTGCCCGCGCCAGCACGTCGACTCCTAAGCGCCCGGTCCGACCCATCGTATCTCGCGACGGCCCGGTCACTGTCTTCAATTTGGATTCCACAGGACAGCTCCCGACCCACGATTCCATCGCGCTCGCGACCGGCTACACTGACGCTAATGCGTGGCTTAGCTGGATAGCCGGTACGGTCAGGTTCCTGGTGCTGTCCGACTGCGTAGCCTGTGCCTCGGCGCACCCCCATCTCGTCTCGTCCCCGGTACTGTTCAATTTCACCGACGACCCCATTGGTTCCCACTGCATGTTGGCTCTGTTTATGACGAACGATCCTACCGGGTGTGGCCTCCTTAGCTCTCTGTTTCCCCCCGGCCTTAACGACTCTCTCCCACCAGTATACTCCCCTGGTGAGACAACCCACTTGTGCATCACCAGGGTCGGAACGCTGTCCGTCAGAGTGGTACCACCGTCGTGGTGCCACTCCGTCACGAACGTCACTCTTTGGCCCAACATGACCAGCCCTAGCGTAGGACGCCACAGATACGTCTGTCACAGACGTATCTGTGACAGATACACCCTTAGACTGCGCCTCCCGGCCCATTGGTCCAGGACCTGCATTATAGTACGCCTACTCATGCCCGCCACGCTATTTACCCGGGGTTTGCCTGGCCCCAGCAACCACACGGCCTCGTGCTCCACCGCGATGACAGACCATTTTGACCTGACCAAGAACACGCCCACGTACATGGACAACATAGGTGTCCCCCGGGGCGTACCGAACAAGTTCAAATTAGCGGATCAGGTTTTGAAAACATCCCCCTTATCGCGGCCATATTTCCGATCACCCCCAACAAGAACGTAGATCGCATTAATTACATTCACTATAACGTCCAGCGCCTGTCCAACCTAACTCGCGACGCGGTGGAAGGCCTGGCATCACAACTGGCTGCCACCTCTCTGATGGCGTATCAGAATCGAATGGCCCTAGACATGCTGCTGGCGGAAAAAGGGGGGGTCTGTTCAATGTTCGGGGCTCAGTGCTGCACCTTCATCCCCAACAACACGGCCCCTGATGGATCGGTGACAAGGCCCCTAGCCGGCCTTCGAGCTCTCTCCCTCCAGATCGCAGAGGACTCTGGAAGCGATAACCCCATGGAGAAATGGATGACTGACGTGTTCGGGAAATGGAAGGGCCTGCTCTTGGCCCTCTTGTCATCCCTGGCCTGCTTTGCCGGGGTTCTGGTCTGCTGCGGGTGCTGCTGCATCCCGTGCGCCCGCACACTCTGCTCACGCCTCATCACCACGGCACCACTCCAGAAAGAGAGCCCCCAGCCCCCTCCCTACTCCGAAGCGGTTCACCTCATGCCCCTGATGGATTTTCCTGACCGGGCCGACAGGGAGGGGGGCCTGGAGCCCACAGCCCCTGACTATGAGGACGATTCCCCCTGCCCACGCGAGTCCCCTGCTGGCCCAGACGCCGATCGGTGAAGTGAGCTCTACAGAGGCGAAGCTCCGGACGACCTCAGCACTGTTAGGGACTTAGACATTTTCGCTCGATCGATCTCTTACGCTCTATAGCTCAGTATAACCTTACTAAATAAATCCGAGGCCCTCGTGCAGACAATTTTATCTCCTCTCCATCTCAGTTTATCTGTTCAAGTAACTAGGCAGACTATTTTTCCGAACACTTTCCTCGAGAGTGGCTCATTCAAACGACCTCCCCTCTCGACACAACCACAGAGTGTGAAGTCCATCGAATGAACGGTGGCCGGGAAAACAGAAGGACATACAGAGAGGTTTTATATCGCAGTAAGAGTAATATAACCGTTGTAAATGCAGCATCATTGTACCTGGGTGACCCGAACCCCGCCCCCTGCTGAA